>NC_141600.1:47665642-47848142 GCF_047967505.1 Dipteris shenzhenensis | reverse complement strand
AAAAAGGATGCATGCAAAGATAATGTTTGAATACTTTCAGGATGCAGAATATGCTCCCCATATGCAAGAATCATCACATGAAGGAGATCAAAAAGCTCAGACTTCAATGCAGGGACAAGAAGAACAGGCACACTGTCACAAACCTGTAGAACATGAGCGCAAACTTCTAGAGCCAGAAATGGTGGATGTAACTAAGGATGATGAAAAACAAGCCTTGAGTGCACGGGAATTAGCAAAAATTGAAGAAGATCAAGGTCGATCCACTGCAGTTATGCTAGAAGCTCTTGCTAGCAAACCACGACGTGAAATGCAAAAGGCTAGTACTACAAGAGCCAGGGTTCCAAGCAGTAAGAAAAGACATCGTCCCACTGTAGAGAAAGATAATGTGGATGAAAAACGGTCAAAAAAAGAGAAAGATGAAGAAGACTCAGAATCCGAGGCTGAAGATGATCAAGATGAACTCACATCAATCAAAAATCTTAATCTGCGTCTTAATGAAGCAGTTATAGATGATGATGTGGGATATATCTGGGGTCAAAGGACGTGGTTTGTGAATGCCAAAGATGTGGAAGCTGCAGCTCTGTTTACTAATAGCCGAAGCCTTGATATATCCTATGCAATGCAAATATACGAGACTTTGAGAGATGGTAAGAAACCTATGGCAAGTAATGTGGTCTTGTGCCCAATAATGTTTTGTCCAACCAAAAATAGTTTTCTGGATCAAATAACATTTACAGGGCCTACACATTTCGAGGAGATCTTCAGTCAATTCTTTAAAAACACTCTAAAAAATATTCCACATGAACAAGGCGAAGAGGCACAAGGAGAGAATATGCTAAAGGAAGTCAAGAAGGAATTTCTCCTTCATTGCAGATTCCAGCCCATTGATGGTCAACATTGGGCTTATGCTTGTAATCAGATCGCAAGGGAAGCAAAGGAGGGCAAAAGACTCACTCCAGAACAATTTGTAAAGATAAGCTCATTCCATTATTATCCTGCAACGATCTGTATATTCAAGCATGAGATTAAGTATTTGATTGAGTCCGAAAGACTTAATCATTATGTCCATGGAAAGCGTAAGATATCCTCAACATCAGAGGTCTTACAGAAGGCAAGGGTGATATGGACAACATTTGGTTCTCCAAATCCTGATTTGAAGCGAAAGGTCACAAAAGCAGACGCCGACACACTCACAAACTTTTATACTTCTTTGAGTGCAGTTGTGCCTAGGGGAACCCAAGAGCGGGAAGAAAGTATGACAAGCCTCAAGGTGGTGAGGGACAGATATGCCGACTACACTTCTATCATATTTCGTCCTGTTGAAGTGTTCAATGAGATGCTTGAAACGTGCATTGCTTGTGAGCGTGGACAGCTGACCTATGAAGCTCCTTTGTTTATCTCCGGCAAGTCAAAGGTAATGGATAAGAAGGAGTTGACGGCAAGGATGTGGAGGCCTGTAAAGTACTTACCTGATAAGTATGCATCCATGGCAGCACAAAAAATTTTAAAGAAAGAATGGTTTTTTGGAAAAAAAGACAAAGACCACTGCATGGAAGAATGCATCAATGTACAGGTGAGGCGTGATGCAGTGCATAGTGCCATCAAGTATTTGCTATCAGAGAAAAAAATTCCACTTACTCATTGTAACATTGACTATAATGTGGTGAAGCATATAGCTTCTTTGTCAACACCCAAGGTAAAGCTATGGGCAAACAGGTGGATTAAAAAGGATGAAGATGGGTCGGAAATAGTAACCTCTTATATGAGAAAAGAGATCCCACAACAGGTGGTTGCATATGTGGAAAGATTAATCAGCGAGATAAGAATGCCGACAGATATGCACCAAATCTTTCAATTCAATGTAGAGGTTACGGCAGAGTCTGGAAAGCTTGTCAACTTCAGGGGAGTCTCAGAAGATGACTTCTTCAAGAATGAGTCAGCATGGGATAAGCCACAACTATTCTTTATCAATGAAGTTTCTAGCGATGATATCCATAACTTCATTGATAGAATAGTATATACCACCATTAGCAAAGTGGCGATTTGTAACATTGTCATATTTGTTGATAAAAAAGACAAAGAAGCCATGCAGGTTACTCTAGAGCGAGCATATTCATCAGATTTGAAGATCTATAGTGGTGTTTATGCAGCAAAGAGAGGCAAGAGAGAATGTGGCATAGCGATTCAAACTCTTCAATCATTCTTTCTGTGTATGCGGAGTCCCAACCCTGATCACTCCTTACAAAAGAACATAAGAGGGAATTCAAATAATTTGAGATTGATGCTAGAAGAGCAAGATATTCCCAAGTCCATACATTATCAAAAAAACAACTATGGAAGTCCTGCAAAAAGTGGGAGTCTCTTGCTTACCATGATGGAGAATTTGCTGCCGGCAGGTTGGGAGGTCACCTTGTGCAGGATGGGATATTTATTTGAGGATCTCCTAAGAAAAGGCAACTCCACCAATATTATTGAAAATAAGCATTTCATGGCCTATTTCCAGCTTCAAGCAGATCTAACCACAGGCTATGAAAAAGAGATAGATCACAAGGACACCGATGACATGGATGATTACCTTGAAGATCATAATGTCCCAGTTGTTGATGATGAAAAGATGGACTTACATGACCCATTCACAGAGAGGTTGGTGGATGAAATCAAATATGATGATGCCTTCTTTGATAATTATGGCTCGCAGGGTTATGAAAAAAGGCCACTACGACAATACTTAGCGGTATGAACTCTCTATTTCTCAACTAAATTCTTTTAAATAAGATTTAAATTTAAAGATAATGAATCTAATCTCTCATATTTGTTTACAGGCAATAGAGGGAGAAGAAATGGATGAAGTCAATACGGAGGCACTCCCTTCTACTTCAACAATGCAACCACCTCTAAATTTGATTGAAAAATCAAATTTAGCTGCATTAGATAAAATGGAGAGCTCATTTCAAGTTAAGATCGTTTTGAAACGAGAACCTCAGTATTTAAGCTTTGGTAGAGAGGAGGTTTCAATCCTCTCCAATCCTTTAAAACAGGTTAATGACAATGTTATCTTGGCCATTCTCAGGTAATGTTTATTTATTTATTGCTACTTCAATAAGCTAACATTTGTTTATTTATTCACAATTCAGTTATATATCAGTTTCCTAGTGCAGAATGCAAATCAATTCTATGAGCTAATGTTTGTTTATTTCTTGGTGCAGTGTAGTTATTTCTCAGCTTCCTAGTACAGTGCAGCATTGTGTCTACATGCTCGATGCTCTCCTTTCTTCTATTCTTAGCTCTCCTCAAAAGACTATAGAAGATGTTTGTACCTGGTTAAGCCCTTTGAATTTAGATGGGGTGCGAGTCATCTTAATGCCTTATCATGAGGCGTAAGTATCAACTCTAACCTTATTTTTACTATTTCTTTGGCAAATTTGTGTAAAACAATAATCATTTTTATTCTGGTCGTGTAGCTCACATTGGAGTCTAATCTTCTGGGACCTTGAACTCAACCATTTATGGTTTGTGAATTCAATAGAAGGCTATCATGCCAACTCCCCAAGGTAATTATTCTCTTAATATTTTTTACACTTTCTTATTTTATATCTTATGATCATGACATATTAATATATTTCATATGTCATGCTGGACAGTGCTGCATATCGGCTAGTATCTGCTGTCAGAACAACCACGGAGCAACAAGATCAAGTAGAATTCAAAAGATGTCTGCCAGTGGAGCAAAAAGATGGACACAGCCGTGGGTGGAGAGTTGCCTACAACTGCATGTTGTTTCTTAGAGAGATTTTTGATTTGGAGTTACCAGTCAAAATGGAATCATATACAGAAGCTGATCTACTAGCATTTCGGGCTGAGAGTATTCAGCATCTAATTACTACCATTGGGAAACAACATGAAAATATGACTACGTTGCAGCATGTATAAAACCTTATCTTTATACTTGTATGCTTGTTCCAGCCTTTAATTGGGACCTTTAATTGGGATGTATAAATCTCATAACTTTTTTATATTTTCTTCCAAAAGGAGAAGAGAATGAGTCTAATGAAAGCATGCTATCTTTATACTTTTATGATTATTTAAACCATTAATTTTATTTGGGATGTGTAAATCTCATAACTTGTCTAATGAAAGCATGCTATCTTTATACTTTTATGATTATTTAAACCATTATTTTTATTTGGGATGTGTAAATCTCATAACTTTTTAAATTTTTCATCCAAGAGAAGGAGGGACTCACTCTAATGAAAGCGTGTATGAAACCTTTTTAAATTTTTGCTCCAAGCAGAGGAGAGAGACTTACACTAATGAAAGCATGTATGAAACCTTATCTGCTTGTTTAAGCCTTTATTTAGGATGTGTACATCGCATAACTTTTTTATATTTTTATGGCAGAAGGAGGATGTGGAGGACATAGCAAGTGAAGAAGAATACGATGTAGACTACTCCCTCAATAAGATGAGTCATAAAAATATGAATCTATTGGAGCAGATTGGAAGTTCATTCACTGCTATGTTGTTAATTCGACAACAACCTCATTTTTTTGAATTTGGTGAAGAAGAGATTTTAATCCTCTTGAATCCTAAGAATGACGTTAATGTCAAAGTCATTACAACCATCCTCAGGTTTGATGCAGCCTTTTCCTTGGCTTTATACTTTGCTTATTTTGATTAAACCCAAGAAGCTAATACTTTTTTTTTTAATATAGTAATGTTATAGCAAATTTTCCGCAAAATATACAAAGCGTTTCATATATGCTCGATCCTCGTATTTCGGAAGTGCTTAGCAACAAAGAAGAAACCATAGAGAATGTTTGCAAGTGGTTGAAGCACATTCCTATGAATGATGCACGAGTTATTTTTACAGCATATTATGAGAAGTAAGCATCAAACCCTACTTGTTTTTTCTATTGCATTGCTAGAATTGTCTCAAACACAGTAATTATTCTTTATTGATAATGCAGCTCACATTGGAGTCTGGTAGTCGTGGACATCCTTGCGAAGAAGTGCTTCTTTGCAAACTCAATGACATCCGTCCATGGCAATGTGTTAGAGTAAGTATAGACTACACTTGTTGTCACTTCTTGACATGTAGATTGATATGCAATGCACATATTCACTGTTGTTATATGTTTTGATATGCAGACCAGCTCGAAAATTAGTAGATGCTATCGACATAGTAATGCGGCAATGTGACTTGGCACAACAAATAGAGTATATAACATGTCAGGTATCACATCAAGATAATAGCCACATCTATAATTGTGGATGGAGGGTGGGCTACAATTGCTTTTTGGTACTTGGTCAAATTTTTGAGATGCAAAATGACACCACACTATCAACATATACGGATTTGCATCTCTATTCATTTATAACATGTACCATTCGAGCAATCATTGATTGCGAAATGAATGCCATCAAAGAGTCAAAGAGGATAGATGACCTCAACTCTACAAACATGGCTTCATTAAAAGAATTGGGAAGCTCTTTTAATGTTAGGGTTATGATTCAACATAGACCTCAGTATCTTGAATTTGGGGGAGAGGAGATTTCAATTCTCTCTAGAGCTTCAAATGAGATCAATAACAACGTTATGATGGCCATTCTCAGGTTTGATACAAATATTCATTTATTTGTTGGTGCAGTATAGTTATCTCACGATTTGGTAGAGTCGTACAAAATCGTGTGTATATGTTGGATTCCCTCCTTTCTCCTATACTTAGCGATAGCAGAAAGACAATAGCCGATGTTTGTAAATTATTACAGCCTTTACATTTACATGGCGTGCGAGTCCTATTTATGGCATATCATGAGATGTAAGTATCATGGCAACCTTTATTTTCATCTTATACTGGCAACATTGTGTTAAATAATAATGGTTCTTAATTATTCGTGTAGGGAACATTGGAGTCTGGTGGTTTGGAACCTTGAAGACAACTATTGTTGGTTTGTTAACTCGATTACAGGCTTTCATGGCTCAGTGCAAACGTAAGTATTCTATTAATCTGTTGTTACTTCTATATTATGTACCTTATGTGATAGATACACTAAGTTTTTTTAATATGTCACGATGAGCAGGTCGATTGAGAAGTTCGTATCTGCTATGAGAGAAACAGGACAGTACAAAGACTCGGTAGACTTCCAAAAGCGTTTAGTAGTAGAGCAGGAAGATGGGCATAGTTGTGGGTGGAGAGTTGCCTACAACTGCATGTTGATTTTCAAAGAAATTTTCTCACTTAAGCCACAGATCTCATCGGAAGACTCTTTGGAGCTCAAATATTCAGAGGAGGATATACAATTGTTTAGGGCTGAAATCATTCGAGACCTAATTGCTGCCATTAGAATACAACGTGCAACTGAAGCAATACCAGAGCTTCCCTTTAAGGAAGAGGAGACTGAGTCTACTATGAAAGCACTGCACACTACAGAAGAAGTAGAGACCCAATGTACACCTACAGCACCACAGCCTCCACTGGAAGCATCAGAAGAGTTGCCACCGCCTCCGCTTGCATTTAAGGAAGAGGATACTGAGTCTACTCCGAAAGCACTACATACTACAGAAGAAGTAGAGACCGAGTGTACATCTACAGCACCACAGCCTCCATTGGAAGCATCCGAAGAGTTGCCACAGTCTCCACTAGAAGCATCACAAGAGTTGTGATGCATGTATGATGTTGTGTTTGTAGTTTTTGTTGATTATACACCAATTTGTGACTTATTACTTAAGTGGCATAATCATGATATTTATATAATTTCATTATGCACACAATTTTATGATATGAATGTGTGATGATGTGATTATTTGGAAATAAATCCTTGTGTGATGAGAATTTTGATATGAATATGTGATGATGTAATATTTGTAATATATTTATTTCATGCACACAATTTTATGATATGAATGTGTGATGATGTGATTATTTGGAAATAAATCCTTGTGTGATGAGAATTTTGATATGAATATGTGATGATGTAATATTTGTAATATATTTCTTCATGCACACAATTTTATGATATGAATGTGTGATGATGTGATTATTTGGAAATAAATCCTTGTGTGATGAGAATTTTATTCAGTTGGACAGTCTCCACTCACTTAAAGTAGAGCATTCGCAATGCTTCTCTCACTTTATTCCAACCCTTATCCTTATCATCTCCACTCACTTAAAGTAGAGCATTCAATCTCCACTCGCTTTATTCCAACCCTTATCATAGTGAACACATCGTGCCACTCACTTTATTCCAACCCTTATCCTTATCGTAGTGAACACATCGTGCCTTAGTGCACTTGTATTCTTCCATCCTAGTATTTCCACAAACACTCTCTTATTTCTTACATCCTAGTCCTTCTGAGTAACTTGTATTCTTCTATCCTAGTCCTTCCGCAAACACTCTCAGAGTCTTCTTTCATCCATCCTAATAAGAGTAATATGATCTACTTCTTTACAAATGTGATGTGCTCTTTTTGAAATGTACTCTAGTTTTCATAACATGTCACGCCATTTTTTCTAATTTGATTTTTTAAAATCTTACTTTTTTGTCTCTTTTAACAATGTGATGTACTCTATTTTTAACATCTCACGTCATTTTTTCTAATTTGATTTTTTTAAATCTTCCTTTTTGACTCAATGTTTTGTTTTATAAGAGCCTCTTTTTTTGAAATGTTTTATCCAGAATTATCTCACAAAATGAATTTGGACAGTGCAAGAGTCCAAAATTAATGAAATAGGTGATTCCAGAGTATTGCCATCCACAACGAAAAATTCTGACACTAGAAGAAATTCAGTCAGTTCTACTTGGTGAAGAACTTCAGAACTCAAGCTATTCAAGCATGAAAAGGTCATTTTAATGTTCAGGTATTCACATCTTGAGACAGAAGCAGAGGTAGAGGTAGATCATATTAGAAAAGTGGTCATCATTAACAAAATCAAAGTCAGCATCAACATCAGCATCATCATCATCCTCAGCAACATCAGAATCAGTAAAGAGGAAATCATTCCAACCGAGGAAGATTTCAAGGATGAGGGAATTCATCCACCAATGTGTTAAACATTCAGTGCAACTACTATCACAAGTTCAGACACTATGAAAGAGATTGCCACAAGAAGCAGTATGACCAAGGTGGTTAATCCAATAGTCCCGAGGTAGAGGAAATCATTGTGGTGGACATTCTAGTCATAGTCATTTTGCAAATGAACATGCAAATATGTTTCTTGCAAGTGAGGAAACGCATCAGACTGATACACTGTACCCAGACATTGATTACAATCCCAAAGAGGATTTTAGCTATCAAGTCGACCAAGTGGAACAGGATCCTTGGTACATTGACAGCGGTGCATCATCTCACATGACAAATCATCAAGAATGGTTCACAGAAATGAAGCCATTAGAAGGACAAAAAAATGTCATCTACACAGCAGACAATACACCGAATGCACTTCAAGGAACATGTGTCATCCCTATGAAAAATCTCACTAGTATGAAAGGATTAGTGAAAGATGTACTCTATGTTTCGAAGCTTAGCAAGAACCTCTTATCAGTAGGTCAAATGACAGAACACAATTATAGAGTCATCTTCGATGGTGATGAATGCACTATCAGCCAAAAGATGTCAGCTAGTAGCAAAAGGTGTCAAGGAAGGACGCTTATACAAAATACTAGCTACAGTACCAGATAAGCATTCCATGTCAGCTCAATCACAACAAATGCCACTATCTGGAAAATGGCACAAGAGATATGGTCATGTCAATTTCAAGTACTTGTTAGATCTCAAGAATCAGAATATGGCAATTGGGATTCCGAAGCTACAGTTTCTTGGAAAAGTTTGTGAAGCATGCTGCTTCAGCAAACAAAAGTGAACCAACTTTGGCAGAACTACCTCTCATGCATGACGTATTCTTGATTTGATACATACAGATGTATGGGGTTATGCCCAGACCCACAGCATCAATGGTTCACTTTATTACTTGACTTACATCGACAACTACAACAGATATTGTTGGGTCTACTTTCTGAAAGAGAAATCTGAAGTGTTTTCCAGATTTCAAGAATTCAAAGCCATGGTAGAAAACCAAACAGGTAGAAAGATAAAAGTCATGAGATCAGACAGAGGAGGTGAATACATGTCTTTAGCATTCATGAACTTTTGCAAAAATCACGGCAATCGAAGACAATTCACATGTGTAGATACTCCTCAGTAGAATGCAAGAGCTGAAAGGAAGAATGGGACTTTAGCGGACAGTGCTAGAGAAATGCTTAGTGAAAAGCATCTTCCGAATCAGTATTGGGCAAAAGCAATAGCCACTACAAACCTCCTACAAACTATTTGCTTAATCAACTTCCTACCGAACCGATACAAGGTATGACTCCTTATGAAGCATTCACTGGACACAAGCCACACATTGGGCATCTCTGCATATTTGGTTGCATAGCATATGCCCACATACATGATGATCATCGCAGGAAATTGGATGCGAAGTCATGCAAATGCATCATGGTTGGCTACAGTGAAGAAAGCAAAGCATACAAATTGTATGATACCATCAACTGCAAGGTCATTATCTCCAGAGATGTAATCTTTGATGAGGAATTAGAATGGAAAACCCCAGGAAGCATCGACTTCACAGTCATCTACTGAACAGGTTGATGAAGAAGAGCAAGAATTGCTAGCATCTTGAGGGAAGGTGTTGAGAGTTCACGCTCAACATCATGTGATCACGTGTGCATAGCACCATCATGTGATCATATGTGCATAGCACTAATCTTATAGAGTGCTATAAAGGAAAGGGTTAGATCCCCTAACCCTAACCCTAAATAGGTTTGTATATATTCTATTTTTTCAACTAAATCTAGTGTACAAGTAGTCATTTGTGGTGTGCTCTCTAGCTGTGCCCTCTCTCCTCCACTCTTCTCCTCTCCCCTCTTCATATTTTGTCAACTCCTATTATGTGATTCCTTATTTCTTCAAAGAGGATGGGTGCCTAATGGGGCCTAGATTTGAAGCTTTTTTATGTGTCTAAGTAGTGCAATTTTGAATGATTACATGGTTGCATGTATGTGTAGAACTAACCTTTTATGCTTTTGAATAAATTTTCGTACCCTATACTATTTAGGATGCATGCTTCTATCATTGAAATGATTTAACAACCTCATTCAAAATGTTCATTCCTTATTACTTTAGTCTCATATTCAACTTTTCAATGTGTACTATTGGTTGGAGACCAATTTTATCAAATTCCATTCGATAATACATAAGTTATGGATAGGCAAGTTACCAATATACAATCAATGTGGCTGCACTCAAGCTTGCAGTGACCCTATTAATAACTATTTATTAGTATTAATAACTATTTCAATTACATCAACTAATGAATAATCTTAGTTTAGAGTCGTCAAATTATTTTAAAAACCTAATCCATCTACTTTTAAAAATTAATTCTAAAAATAATAGAGTAAAAACCAACAAAATTCAACATAATGATAACTATATCTATATGATACAAGCCATTATAAAGTGAGCCCCATAATTTGCATATGATACTTTTTGGCGTTTGAAGCTTTGTTAGACCTTTTGGAATCCCTTTTGTTTTTTATAAGACTCAAACAATGATTCATATAGAGAGCACACGAATCTCAAAGATAGAGAGCACCACAATGGTACCATGTGTGTGTGTGTGTGTGTGTGCATGCGCACGCACATGCGCATGCACCCATGGGTGTGTGCATGATACTGTGCTCCCACCATGCAGTGGTATTATACAACATGATAAATTTTGAAATATCATGTGATAAATTCAAATAATTATATGCAATATTTATATTTCATGCATGGTAATTAGTTGTAATTGGTAATCCATTGTAAATCATCCTTTTTTTAAAATCAAACCTAGACCAATTTTTTAAATGAATCAATTTAAATTTCCACAAATCCTTGTAGTCATACATTAATTTTCCTAGAGGAAATTCATCATTAAGGAGCGCTCCCAAAATGATATGGTAACATGTCTATATGTCATGTGTCATCTTCAAAGAAGAGAAGAAGAAAGTATGAACCTCATTTCTTAAGTCATCTGATAGGGGCGTATCATCCTTTGAGACCGTAGAAAGGTGTTAATAATATACCAAAAAGTGGATTTGAAGAGCAAAGTTTCAACTTCAACATTAATGATAATTTCAATGTCCTTTGACTCATAAGTAGACTCTGAAAGTTTAATGGGTAGAATTAAATATCTTTATACATTATATTTTATTTAGTGGATCACAAAAGGGGGATGTTCAGTCTCATAGACCTTCACGGTCTCCCGAAGACTTTAATAAACTTTCTTTCTTTCTTTCTTTCAGGCATCAGCATCCTCGAGGTATGTGTTATGTGCAACTTGAATTATAGTAGATGTGACATATTTAACATGGCATGTAGTAGTAATGTAGACTTTGGGAATAGAACCAATAATGAGGTACCATTTGATGATTGATTGATTGATAGAGAGAGAGAGAGAGAGAGAGAGAGAGAGATTACAACCTTTCATGATCATGATTTTCAAAATCATAATTTTAAATAGATTACAACTCTTTATAATTTTAAAAAGATTAGAACTCGTCATGACCATGACTTTCAATAAGCATATTTAAAACTTAAGTGGACGGTTCAAATATCTATCAATGATTTAAAGTTTTGGGGAAACAAAGGACCCTGGGGCACAAACATTCTACCACACTCGCTTGGTGAGCAACTTTAAAGATGAATATCACATAAGGTTCCTACAAGTACATGTGCATGACTATAATTTTCTTAAAACATTAAAAGCAAAGGCTTTTGTAACTAAAGTAATGGGAGGAAATATCCATCAATTAAGAGGACCCCCAGCAAGAGAAAATGCCTATTAAATAATTAGTTGAGGGAGGGGGAATCACAAAAACTAACGTTTAAGCTAAGGTTGATATGACAACCGATCGATGTGATATAAGAAGGTGGTGTATGAGTGGCGGTGGCATATTGGAGAAGCGGGTGGGTGGAGGTGGCATATTGGGGAATCTTTGGGTTGTGCTTCTAGTTGCTTCTAGAATTCGTAGCTTTCTGCCCCTTTTGATTGCTTCCAGGTAGTGATATAAGAAGGACAAGAGGCAGAGGGGAGGAGAAGGCCTAGTGATGGAGGGGAGGAGAGGTAGAGAGGAGCAATAGAGAGGAGATGGCTCAGCATCGGGCAGGAGGCAGGAGAGCAGCATAGACATATGCAAATTAATGCTTAATTGAGAATGAATGAGGGGGGGAGGACCGATACACTAATTAATTAATTGATTTAGGCAAAGGAGTGATTAGGAGCCATCATAATGAGAATATCATATGAATAGTCATCAATGAATAAAAGTAAGTTTGGGTGTATAAAGATTATACTATATTGGCTTGGCCAACAACTTTGACGATGAATATCAGATAAAATTCTATGAGATATGAATACCTATGAAAAATACGGAATCTTTGCAAAGGATTAAGTAGGAGATCACTTGCATTCTTGAGAAAGGGCATTTATATGGGGGTGTTCTATTAAGAAATCCTCGATACAACGTGCATTCAAGGGGTATTTTAAAGACTTCTTCTCTATGGATTCTCAGGGGGTTCACCTCCAAATATTTTAGTGTACCATGTGCATTGAAAAGGAGGCATATTTTAATCCCACTTTTGAGAAAAATTTAATAGGTTTACAATAACAAGAGGGGTTTTAATTCAACCTTAGGGAAAATTCTGTTAGTTCATAAGTAAAGAGGATTTTATTGGTGGGGGAAATTTTAGCTGATGGGTTTTTAAAATACCCCTTAAATGCATGTGATACCTAGGATTTCTTAGTATTGCACCCCCTGAGTATGGATTTTGTACAAATAGAACAACCCCTTTCTCTATATACAATTTTTTTTTTCAATTAAGAAACCTATACTTGAATTTGAGTTAAATTTTTGAACTTAAAACCTTCCATTTGAACACACATAGTATACTAAAGATTATTGGGTGAACCCCTTAAGGGTAATTAATTGAGAGATTATATATATGCATCTTAATGAGATCTTAATAATGGGATTTATTCACTAATTATTTGAGTTTGTGAAGGTTCTTAATAAAATCCCTATCTAGAATGTGGCGACTTACACTTGATGCAAGGAATAGACATGCTAGATAGATGGTCCTTTGAATAGTGAGCCCCCTAAGTGTGCACATTAATCTCACATTAATAGGAAAGGAGGGTCTTGAGGAAAAAGTGAGAGTTGAAGGTGTCAATGATATAAATTTAAGATGTTGAAGGGGCAGCAAGTATTCAAGGACATACATACATAAATATGTATGTATGTAATGTACACACACACACACACATGATATGTGTGTGTGTGTGTGTATGTGGGCTTAATACAATAATTTTTCCATGAAGAGGATTACTAAGAGATTGTGCACTGCATTTCAAATGAAGATAATACGCCATCATGTTGAGGTTTGGATGAGAGCATGACTACAAGTAACACACTATTCAAAAATTTTGGACTTGTGTAAAGTCCAATTTGAGAAATGGACTAACAAACAGTCCAAAAATTTTGAATATACTAGTAATGTTGTTTTTTGAACTAGATTTGACAACTCCAATTAAAAGATTTAGTGATTAAGTACTAAGAACATCAATGCATAACCAAATCTTTTATAGAGGTGATCTACATAAACATCTTCATAACTTCTTATGAATTGAGCTACTATCACCTAAGAACATCAATAGATGACCAATTCTCTTAGAAAGGTGGTGTAAATAAACACCTTTATGTATAAGTGGTGTGCACACACCTTTATGACCATTTCTTTTAGAAAGGTGGTGTACATAAACCCCTTAGAAAGGTAGTGTACATAGATCCTTTTATGTGTAAGTGGTGTACATATACACCTCACTTGGTATTACTAGGTTCTTAACTAGTAGGCTCCTCTGGAGTCTATAAAGTCATGGTTGAAGAACCATCTATGCCTCCTGGTAACTCCTCTTGGTCATGCTTTTCCTCATCCATACCTTCTTTGGGTAAGGCTTCCTTGCTTGATCCACTTGCATGTCCTTCACACAAGATCAAAGGTGCCTTCCTCACTTTTAATTTCAAGGGAAGTTCTTCCACCTCTTTAGCCTTACCTTTTCCTATGACATGCTATACTACTACTTCTTGCTACCACGAGCCTTCCCGTATGATGAGTGGAACCTCCTTGACTCTACTTGATAATTTATCACCCTTATTCTTTGTGCGAATTTCTTCTTGGTGTAAGTCATCAGATGCAGAGCTTTCATCCTCATCATCACCTGAGCTAGAATCATCACCCTCAGACTCACTACCCTCGTCTTTGACATTTTCCTCACTACCCTCTTCTTTGACATTTTCCTCTTCAAAGAAGGTAGTGCAGCTGTAATATGTGTCAAAGAAATCAATATGATGGGTGGTATCAATGACATTTACATTTCTACCTTGGCATAGCAATTTCTCAGCAGCAAAACCCATTCGATACAATGCTACTTCCCACCCATCATTCAGTAAATTCTTTGTCATCTCTAGTATCACATCAGGATCCATCGGCTTTCTGTAATCCACCATTGCAGCATCAAGTTTAACCTTATTGTCCTCAAAGTAATGAAGCTCGAGAGTCCTTAAAGGAATTTTGATTAGATTGCCACCACCCCTGGATAAGAAGCACATCAAGAAAGGTTGCAAGACTTGAATGGCAATGCCTTCCAAGGCATTCATATGATTGCATAGGACTATACCATGGTATACTTTTGAAAGTAAATACCCAAATGTAGATGTCAAACTCGCATACAAGGCATCCCTTTGTGATTCTATCATGAACAGGAGCAATGTTGATCTTTTCTTATCTGCCATAGGACCTTCTGTGATAAACCACACAAGTTCAACTATCCGTGACACTACAAGGTCTTGCAATTCATCTATGAAAAATACACATGGCTTCTCCCAAGCATGACCACTCATTGTTATGAAATGCTCTGTATCAATGCCATTGATGTGTGCAAAATTTGTATCATTCTCTGATAGCAAGATATCATAGGAGAAGCTGAATAGAGAACCATCATCTAAACCACCATTTGCTCTACCTTGGGCAGTGGGCTGCAAGGCCTTTTTCTTGATGTCCATATATTATGTCTCAACAATCTTTGGCATTTTAGCTCTTAGATCCTTTGTTGGTGTGGCATCTGCATCCATTGAAGCCAACCACTTTCTAGCCCATGTCTTATCAAGGAGTTGACCTAGGCTAAGTGCGTTCTCCTTATTTACATTAATTGACTTGCCAGCTAGCTTATCATCAGATTTCAATAAAAACAATAGTGCCGAGAGAGCAGCCTCACTTTGAATCATTTGGGTGACCACTTCATCCAAGATGCTATGCTTGCTCTTCTTTCCAAAGAAGTAGTCACCTCTTAGGATCTTGTTGCATACTTCTTCATTATTGCATCTGGAACAAACCTTAATGCTTTCCTCTGAGTTGCAGTGTGCTCTGGTACCTCAAAGGATATCTTTCATGAGTCTTTCATGTTTCATATGCTTGGAAAACATCCACGATGCTTTCAGATTCTGTGCCCCCTTTGCCCTGCATTCGAGTGGTAACATCATGATCATTGTCACTAATATCATCAATTCCTGTTATTGCATCACTTATCCCATCGATCTTTGCATGTATTTTTCTTTGTGGTCCCATCTTATTATTCTCAACACAAAACAAGTCTTCTATATCAGTAAGCATGTTTGAGTCACTTGCAACACAAGACAAGTCTTCTATACCAGTGAGCCTATTCGAGTCACTTGCAACACAGGACAAGTCTTCTATACCAGTGAGCTTGTTTGAGTCACTTGCAACATAGGACAAGTCTTCTATACTAGTGAACCTGTTCGAGTCACTTGCAGCACAAGACAAGTCTTCTATACCAGTGAGTATATTTGAGTCACTTGCAATACAAGAAACCTTTTCTGCATCAACATCTGTTACTATAATGTCCTCAATACCTGTGAGCATGCCACTATGATACTCTTGATCACTACTATAGCTTCTTATCAATTTGGATCCTATTTGTGTTATAATCCTTTTCTTCTGATAATATTATGTTGTGTCTTCCATGACATTGAAGGAAACTATCTTGGGCAAACTTGATTTCAAGAAAGCTACCCCCCATTTACAAGTACTATGAACTTGTAGATGAGACGTAGTATTATGGACGTCTAGATGTGAAGTACTATCCATTGCATTTTGAATGATACCTACACTAGTCAACTTAATTATCTCCACTATATAGAGAAAACTCTGAGCATAGCCCTTAAATTTGCCAATTGCTAAAACTTCTCTGGAGCAAGATAACATCTCTACTTTTTCCCCCTCAAAATAAGTTTTCTTGAGTCGTCCAAAAGCCACCACTTCATTCTTCTTATATAACACCACATCGATACCCTTTGTTAGGGTGAATACATGTTTTATGCACAAAAATAGATTAGCAACTCAAAAAAAGACACAATAAATAATCATTGAGCTTATTATTAGTTAATAACTTTTATATCAAAACTAGCAGAGAAGGCATTAAACCTAAACCTACATCCTAAACTTCAAACAATTAATACCAAAACATCTTAGTCACCGTAAATCCTAAACTTTAAACAGTTAATCCATAAACCCTAAACCCTAAATCCTAAACTCCTAAACACTAAATCCTAAACCCTAAACACTAAATCCTAAACTCTAAACTCTAAACCCTAAATCCTAAATCCTAAATCCTAAACCCTAAACCCTAACCCTAAAGTACAACCAAAATTTAATGAATTTTTTTTATTTGTGCAATACGTTTGATATATCCCCCAACCTGTTGCACGTGCAACAGGTTAAGGGTGCATCCAACCTTTTGCAAAAATTAAGGAATTTTCTTGATTTGTCCAACAAGTTGGATATACCCCCCAACCTGTTGCTCAAGGAATAGGTTGGGGGTGCACCCCCAACCTATTCCTTGAGCAACAGGTTGGGGGGTATATCCAACTTGTTGGACAAATCAAGAAAATTCCTTAATTTTTGCAAAAGGTTGGATGCACCCTTAACCTGTTGCACGTGCAACAGGTTGGGGGATATATCAAACGTATTGCACAAATAAAAAAAATTCATTAAATTTTGGTTGTACTTTAGGGTTAGGGTTTAGGGTTTAGGATTTAGGATTTAGGATTTAGGGTTTAGAGTTTAGAGTTTAGGATTTAGTGTTTAGCACCCCCAACCTGTTGCTTGAGCAACAGGTTGGGGGATATATCCAACATGTTTCACAAGTCAAGAAATTTCTTGATTTGTGTAACATATATCCCCCAACCTGTTGCTCAAGCAATAGGTTGGGGGATATATCCAACCTGTTGCACAAATCAAGAAAATTCCTTGATTTTTATAATAGATTGGGTGCACCATTAACTTGTTCCACTTGCAACAGGTTGGGGGATATATTAAACCTATTGCACAAATTGAAAAAAATCATTAAATTTTAGTTGTATTTTAGGGTTAAGGTTTAGGGTTTAGCATTTAGTATCTAGGGTTAAGGATTTAGGGCTTAGGATTTAAGATTTAGTGTTTAGGGTTTTGGGTTTATGATTATGGTTTTAGGGTTTAGGGTTTAGGGCTAAGGGTTTAGGATTTAGGGTTTAGGGTTTAGAATCTAGGGCTTAGGATTTAGGGTTAATGATTTAGGATTTAGCATTTAGGGTTTATGATTATTGTTTTAGGGTTTAGGATTTAGGGTTTAGGGTTTAGGTTTAATATATAAGATCATGAGCTTAGAGTCTAGAATCTAGGGTTTAGGATCTGGGAATTAGGTTTTAGAATTTAAGCTATAGGGGTTAGGGTTTAAGGTTTAGGGTTTAGGGTTTAGGGATTGGAATTGTTATATAAGTTTAAGAGCTTAGATTGTATAACCTAAGATTTAGAGAACTTTAGGATTTAAGATTTAGGGTATAAGATTTAAGGTATATAGACTATATAAAATATGCATTTCAAAGTATTTAGTTTAGATATATATAGACTATATATCATATGCTTTTCAAAGGGTTTTGTTTATATCCAATACTAGGTATGATACTTTACAAAGGCTTTACTTTAAGTAATTATAAGTCTACCTAGTCAAAGTATCATATTGAGATTAAGGACAAGCACATAGGCTAAAAGCACACCGATTCATATTTTCTTACATTCATTCTGCATTGTGTATCAGAAGAAATGAAGAAGTATGTGATAATAAATATTCAAAAGAAATATGTATTCCATATCATGGATTCATACCATGGATATCTAGTGGTTACTAAAGTAGAAAAATGATATGGATTCAATGATACTGTAGTTTTATGCAAAGCCTTAAACAAACTTTAAGGCTTTTGCAAAGTATTACATACTATAATAACAAAGATAAGCAAGTATGCTAAGCCTCTTCCAGATTCTATGGTTTTAAATACCTACCTTACAAATACATTCTCTAATTCTTCATTCTTCGACTAATAAGTATTATACACATGGAAGAAAAGCATACATGCTAAAAGCACATGTGTAAATTTTAATTTTTCCTATTTTTTAAATTAATTCAATTCTTTGACTGACTACCTTTTTAAAATTTAAAGGTTATTGGTATATAAATGTTATTAATGTATAATATTAATAATTTATATATTTATTTAAATTTATACAATAATTATATTATATTTATATTAGTTTTTAAGTTAATAATATATACTTTTATTAAAACTACAATTTAATATCTAGTTAAGAATATTGTAGAGATTTTTCATATTAAGAACTACCTTACAAATACATTCACTAGTTCTTTATTGTTTGAAGAATAAGTATTATATAAAGCACATATGCTAGAAGACCTCCCTTTCAAATATATTTTCATTGTTATATTTTTTAAATTAATGTATTTATATATATAATTATATAATATTTATATTAATTTATAGATTAATAATATATATTTTTAGCAAAATTATATTTTAACATTAGTTAATAAAAATTTATTATATTATGGAGTAAAAATATCATAAATGGATTTCTCATATTAATAAAGTGTCGTGAGAAGAGTTTTTGAAGAGATTTATGGTTAAATTTTGTTTTGAAGTTGTTGCATACGCAATAGGTAGGGAGGTTTGAGTGGCTTTGAGGTTGATAGAGAAATTTGTAATAGATTGTTTTCTTTTTTCTTTTTTTGAAAAATTATTGCATGCCCAATAGGCTAGGAGAGTTTGAGTTTGAGAGAAATTTATGACAATAGGTTGTGAGAGTTTGAGGTAAAGAGGAAAATTTATGGGAAAAAAGATTTAATGCAAAAGATGGTTTTTTGAAGTTGTTATGTATGCAACAGGTTTTTGAGAAAAGAATCACATTTGAAAAAAAAAATCAAATTTACAAAAACTTGATTCTTAGAAGTTCTTACATACGAAATAGGTTGGAAATGAAGTCACCTCTTGCAACATTTTGAAAATTTTGAGAATCCTACAACAGGTTGATGAGAGGAGAGAAGCGTGGAGTGTGAAAGAATGAACTTTGAATGAAAGAGAGAATGAAGAACGTTCTACTTATAGTGAACCTAAAAGAACTAAAAAAGCCTTAAAAACTAAAAAAAGCTGACTTGACCTGAAAGCTACCCATTTTCTATTAAACTCTACTCCTCCTCATTCTCTCTCACAACTTTCCTCGAGCTCCTCCTCCACCTCCCCACCCAGGTACTCCCTCCCTCTCTCCCTTCCCCTCTCCTCCCTCCCCTCCCTTCCCTTCTCCTCCCGCTTCCCCTCCCCTCTCCTCCCTCCCCTCCCTTCCCCTCTCCTCCCGCTTCCCATCCCCTCTCCTCATGCTTTCTCTCTCCCCTCCCTTCCCCTCTCCTCCTGCTTCCCTCCTCCCCTCCCTTCCCCTCTCCTCCCTTCCTCCCTCCCCTCCCCCCTCCCTTCCCCTCTCCTCCCACTTCCCCCCTCTCCTCCCTTTCCCTCTCCTCCCTTCCTCCCTCCCCTCCCTTCCCCTCTCCTCCCCCCTCCCTTCCCCTCTCCTCCTGCTTTCCCCCTCTCCTCCCGCTTCCCCCCTCCCCTCCCTTCACTTCCCCTCTCCTCCCTTCCTCCCTCCCCTCCCTTCCCCCGCTTCCCCCCTCCCCTCCCTTCCCCTCTCCTCCCTTCCTCCCTCCCCTCCCTTCCCCTCTCCTCTCGCTTCCACTCCTCTCTTCTCCCGCTTTCCCCCTTCGATGACGAATCCTCTCCCTCCCTCCCCTTCCCCTTCGGTACGACTTCTTTTTTGGAGGGGAGTGGGGAGGCGGAGAGCAAGTAGGTGGAGGAGAGGTAGAGGGGGAGGCGAGAGGCAAGAGGCGGGGAGACAGAGGAGGCGGAGGAGAGGAGGGAGGCAGGAGGCAGAGGACATGCCAGAGGCAGGAGGCGGAGGAGAGGAGGGGGGGATTAACCCCCCCTAAAGCTGTTGCACGCGCAACAACTTCAGGGGGGTTAATCCCCTCCCCTAAGCCCATCGGCCAACCTGTTGCGCATGCAACAAGCCCCCCCTTTAGGGACTTAGGGGAGGGGACTAACCCTCCCTTAAGGAAGTGGGGGCCCTTTCGAGCTCCCAAAAAAATAAAATAATAATAATAATAATAAATTAAATTAAATCTAAAAAGAAAATAAAAAATTAAAATAAATTAAATTAACTTTTTAAAAAATTAGTTAATTAAAATTAAATAAAATTTAAAAATAAATTAAAATTAGATAAATAAATAAATGTTAATAAAATTTTAGAAAAATTAAATTAAATTTTAGATATATAGATAAATAAATAAATAAAATAAAAAATTTTAAATTTTAGAAAAATTAAATTAAATTCTTTTATCTATGTTTATAAAATATTTTGAATTAAATTATTTATGTAAAAAAATATTAGATTAAAAAATAGTACTCGCTATGATCTTCTTTGCCTCTTGGTCACACAACATATAGGCTTTCTTCTCATCACAATAGCCTAAGAAGATACATTTGGTGCTTTTTGGTTGTAGCTTGTTTCTCTCTTTGTTTGCTACATGCGCATAGCATTCACACCCAAACATTCTAAAGTGGGAGACAGATGGCTTCTTACCGTTGTAAGCCTCATGTGGTGTTTTACCTTTGAGTGCCTTTGTATAGCTGCGATTAAGGATGTAAACCACAGTATTGACAGCCTCAGCCCAAAAGTGGTTTGGCAGTCCAACACCTTTCAATATACACCTCCCCATCTCCATGGTGGTCGGCATTCGACATTCAACAACCAAATTTTGTTGAGGCATATGTGGTGTCGTCGTTTGTCGCTTGATCCCTTTGCTCTCGCCAAAATCTATCAAATACAAGAGAGAAAGAGTCATATCAAAAACAAGAGAAGCATTATATTTACCAATACTATTGTAGATTCGTAGCTTGTGCAATGGTTGTGAATGTCTTTCCATTGCACAAATTCTAATAACATGGGAAATCAAACAATAACTAGTCTTTCATTCCTTAATTAGTCCCCAATGCTCACTCCACGATCTATTCAATACAACGGCTTGAAGATAATTTATTGTTCCTTATGCTTGCTAAGTTCTTGAACATGCTAGCCCTTGTTGATTAGTCCCACAAGAGGTGCTTAAGCCAACACCTTTGAACATGCATAAGCATAAGAAAATAGATAAATATTTATGTACAAATGAACACACATGCTTGTTATAACCATGCACATTACCTTTGAAGAAATAGATGCTAAGTGACATTAAACCACGCTTGTCCACATATGTACATCCATGATACCCTTGCAAGTGAGACCATGATTTGTAGGTGAGAATTGCATTCAAAGTAAAGGACATATACATGCAAATGTAGTTTGCACAATGACATCCATACCCCCAATTTAATCTTCACACACAAAGGTTGAGATACGAGCAAGGCTACTACTGCTCTTGTAGGCTTAAATAGAATCCCAGTAAGCAAGGAATGCAGAGGAGGACCCTCTGCCCAATGTCGATGATGATGTCCCTCTAGCACCCCCTCCTCACCGCTTGAAGACATCTAATGTCGGCCCGACCTGCAATCCTTCCAGGACTTACCCGACAATGCCCTCATGCATCACTAGAAGCCCAATTGAAAGGCTCTCGCCTTCATCTGTACAAGATCATGGAAGTTCTCCCACACAGTCAATTTATCACCCAATTCTTCAATGACTAGAGGTGAACCCACCTGAAGTGTACATGTGATGGTTACCACTTAGCCCCAGAGGCACCCATTCCCCTCACTGACTCGGACGCCAGCCTTCAACCCCGTTGATGCATCCCCTTTTTGAAGAAGGATCAATTTCGACCCTACTATCACAGTGCACATGTTTGTATGGGGGCAAAGTTGGCATGGTTCCTCTCCAAAAATTATATGACCAAGGAGCATGTCCTTCCTTGGAAAGACAACAATTTGCGTTCATCCCATAGCACTTTGGGAAAGTGAGATGAAATTGAATATTGATAATGAGAGTAGACATTGTTTGTTAGGTAATTGAAAAGCATTTTGCAATTTGCATTTAGCACATAGCAACTTGAAATTGGCAGATTGTACTTTGCATTTGGTACATAGCACTTTGCATTACCCACATACCACTTTGCATTTAGCACATAACCACACATTTGTGTGGAGGGTTGGCACACTTCCTCTCAAAAAATTATAAGTCCAAGTAACATGCGCTTCCTTGGGTTCATAGCACTTCACATTTAGCACATAGCAATTTGAATCTGGCACATAACATGCTCCCTCAAAGTGCATGGTATATTTTGAAACCAATTCTTCTCGAGGAGCTTTAAATCATCATCTGGATTTGAACATATTAGGCATAGTGCTGATGGATGTTGGATAAGTTCCATGAAATGAATCCAGGTCACATTTAATCACCTAAAATTGCCTACAAACTCCATAACCTCATAATTGATCCAGACGGTCCCATATGGTAGACTCCTACATGCTAGTGATATATTATGCAGTCTTGATCACACAACCCATAGTTGATCGGTACTATTGTCGACATCTAGACCCAATGGTTTTGTTACATGGGAGGAGGCATTGTTAACAAGCTTGGTTAAAAATTAGCCATATATGGAGGGGTGACTTGATTGTCATATATATCTCCGCAATGTGTTTTGATTTCACACGTCACATGGAAGTGTTGCGGGTCTCTAGAACATCAATGAACATCAAACTTGTAAAAGCAGAAAAAGCAAGAACTTTATGGCAAACTTGCTTAGCGGAAATAGGCAAAGCTAACTACCGGAAGTGGAGGTACAAAGATATTTCGAGGAAGGTGGGAGAGGAGGGAGGGGTGGAGTACGAAGGCAGAGACAAGCACACGAAGTATTGCTCCATAATTGATGAACATCAAAAGTGCGAAAGGTGAACTTTATGGAAAACTTGTGTAGGAGAAATAGGCAAGCTAAGAAGCGTGGACTAAAGCGGGGAGATATTGAGGGGAAGGTGCGAGAGGAGGGAGGGGGTGGAGTTCTGAGGCAGAAGAGGTTGGCGATGGGCTATTTGTGTTGCTATGAAGGCCAGAACTGATTGTTGTCGTGGTGATGGATTGGCTTGCAAGGCTCACAACTTATTTAATCAAGTGACTTATAGAAAAAGAGCATGACACATGGCTGAATGAGAGCACAACTTTTCATTTTTATCCCACCATGGTGCCTGATGTGTTTTCTTCTTCCAAGGTGGTTGTTGGGTGTGTTGAGTTCGATCCCCACGATCAATGTCAGAGGATCCTGTGAGGGCCCTCCCTGTGTCTTCTTCTCTACCTTTGTGTTAAAAAATTATTCTCTTCTTCTCTTCTTCTCTTTGACATCTTCATTTGCATCAACACCCTTGGGCTTGCCCAACAAGTTTTTCGGATGTTTCAAAATTGCAATAACAAGCTGAATGATGAATATCATTCATAAGGCTTGCTCGAGATCGAAAAAGAAGACGAATTGAATGTGCAGCATGGAAAAGGGGGCAGAAAGCTGAGAGAGAGAGAGAGGGGGGGGGGAGAGAGGGAGAAAGAGAGAGAGAGAGGATTTGAAAGCGAAGAAATGAGCAATGAGAAACTTGGACCAATAAAAAAGTGGCAATAATCCTAAGCGTTGGTGTGGCTTCACGCGGCGAGAATCCCACAAAAAAATGAGCACCCATCGACGTCACTTAAGCCTCCATATATGGCAGGCAAATAAATATATTCGACAGGCGTGAAGGTTTGCAGTGTCATTGTATATAGTTTGCCGGTTTTCTGTGAGAATGCCGAAACCGGGATGGGTTGGTGCCAAGTGGTGACTGGTTGGTGCCAGGTGGTGACTAGGAACTTCCGAGGAAGATCCGGCAAAACAAGAGGGAGACCAAAAGTCCTCTCTTCCTATCTTCATCATTTTCTTTCATCTTCATCTTCATCTTCATCTTCTTCATGATTCAAACAATCAAACTAATATATTGCACCATAGCCAATTCCTCCATGGCTTCGTCTTCCTCCCTCTGAAACACACACTGCGAGATCATGATCCTTCCCCCTCCAGATGTTTTCGCAAGCTTCCTCCCTCTCTCTCCGCCCTCAGCATGGGTTCCGGTGGGTTGAATCCTGACCATTACCCTCTCGCAGAGAAACGACTCACATCCATCGCCTCCAATGGCCTCTCCCGAGATTTCAATTCTCTCGACCTTCGATCGGTTAGAGAACTTGATATTGCATCCGTTCATCACGATGAGCCAGATGCACATTTTTCGCCCTCCGCAGAACCTCGAGCACGCGCCAATTCGCCGTATTTCAGGTCCCCTTCCACGCCGAGAAGCCGGCAAGCGGCTTTGGCCAACCTGAAAGGCGCCTCTGTCCCTAAGGAAAATGGCAGATTGGTCCTACCTCGTAGGTATTCGGATTCGGAGGAGCTTAAGTTGGGTGGTGAATCACCCTCAAGGCAGCTGTTACGCAAAAATTCTTTACGGTTCCGCTCTCCCCGCGCTGGCAGCAACATCCAGACGTCAAGGAGGAACCGAGGATTTCAGAAGAAAAGCTTAAATGGTATCTTGTTAATGTTGATAGCATTGGCGGGCTACTTCCTGTTGGATTGGTGGGTTCTTTCGGGCTTGCGAGATTTGCCAACTGACTCAGATGACAACTTAGAGCTCCCAACGTTGCTACAGGTGGGAAATCTAGCCATAATTGACGAGACAATCATGTGCGGCTAATTTAAATATTACCGCCATTGCAAAGTTGCCAATATAGTCGCATGTTACAAGACGCTTTTGTCTAACATATTAAAGACGACTGGGTTTGATTTTCATTGTTCACACAGTTGCTTAAGACCAAGGTCATTGTCCCAGTTCGAGGTGCCTTTAACACAAAAGTCAAACTGATGATAAGACAATGAATAAGCGGGTAGAGATTCTCTCGGCCTGTTAGCTTGAGTAGAGTCTATTGTACTGGATCTAAGTATGGACTTCAAGTGCAGCAAGTGCGATTTGTGGGAAATTCAATTCTCTTGTTAAATGCAGAGATCTATTAATGTCTAGAGGAAGTAAGAGGGTCCATAAGGATTCAGTGCAAGCATGTCCATATGAATCATGTAATTGGCATCCTGAATAGCTGATGAATCCAGATGAGTAAGGGCCTCCAATGAAAAATCAGACGTAGAGCTCTAAATCAGGTAGCCCCAATCTGAAAGGCAATAATATTTTCTTTGTGATGCATCTCATACTCTTTTTTAGCATGCCTTTCAACCCTCTCATTTCATAGAAGAGAAGCCGTTTTATTTTTATGTTCGTGTGGACTTTGATCCTCTTTTAAAAAGATAGGCAATCTTGTGACTGCAGTGGGTGCCGAGTCCTGACTCCTATGTTGGAGACTTGAAGTATTTTAGGAGTTCCCCATCTTGAGACGGTGGATCCTGTATTGTGCCTTTCTTTATAGTGGCATTTATCTATACACGTTGATATTTCCCATGTTTTAGCAGTGTCCCCATTTTTGGACGGTGAACCATGACACATCTTCTTTACTGTGATTCTGCAATTTCCATTCAAGACACCAGCACAGGATCTTCTTGGCTCAAGGTTGAGAAGCCCTAGACCTGGTCAGCCTAACGTATTGCATATATAGTCCAAGAGGGGTGGGGTATAGCCTGTATATAAAGGGCCCCCCCCGGCTAGCGTGGTGTTGTGGATTGTTAGCTTGCCTTCATTCTTTAGGAGGAAACACGGGGTAGTTGCTTGCTATAGGCCAACTCCCTCGCAGAGGAAGGTTTACCCCAACAACTTGGCAACATGGATCTGAAAGAGAACACAGTTGTACAACCAAACTGGAATAGATGTAATGGAATAAGCCAAGTAAGGTACCGTTCTGTTTGCTGCACCCTCTAAGTTTCTGCCATCTGCCTCTGTGGAGGCTTACTAGCTGCTTAAAAGTAGATCACTCTGCTCTGATGTTCATTGCAGACAAAGCTCCCTTCCATGGCTCTCCTACAGGGTGTAGGTCTGATCTAGGTCTGCAGGAGATGACAGGAACTTTGCTTCTGCAAGAACTGTTTGATATGGTGATCACTAGGGGCTCCCACTGCTCTTCACTCCTCTGAGCTGATCTGCATGTAAGAAATCCTAGATTTACTATATTTAGAAATGTGCTAAGGAATAGAAAGGAGACTGAAATAGCAGAGAACAAGGAATATTTGTATTGCTTGAGTGTCTGTAGTCTGTCATCCATACAGTTGGGCCTCTCTTATATAGAGAGTGAAGAGTCACACATGAAAAGGTGTGTACTCCAAAGTGTGTGCATGAAGAGGTGTGTACCCCTTGTGAAGGGTGTGACCCTTGATGAGAGGGTACATTACAATAGGAGTGTCCCTTCCATGGAATGTCTCTTGTGAAGGGTTGTGCCTCATAGGAAGTGTCCCGTCGAAAGGGCATACCTTTCCACAAGTGTCCATTCATCAAACCATCCATAAGTCTAAGATATAGAGAAAGGAATACGTCACAGATCGTGACATACTCTCCCACTCAAAATAAGACCCTGGTGGAGATAATGAACTGATGTAGAAAATATCACGGCAAATTCTGAAAATACTGCTGTAAAATGTCAGGGTACTGCTGTAAGTCTTCATCAGATTGCCAAGTAGTGTCGGAGTCGTCCAGATCTCGCCAAAGAACAAGGAATTCCGTGATAAGTCGATGTCGAGTCTCTCGCTGTCGATGGTCCAGAATACGCTCAGGAATAAGGAGAACATAATCGTCTTCGATTTCTACCTGCAGGAGGAACTGCTTCATCGCCTGGAATGTACGTCTTTAGCCAAGAAATATGAAATGTCGGATGGATTTTACCCCATGATTGTGGTAATTCCAATTTGTAACTTAAAGGTGAATTTTTCTTGATGATCCGGAAAGGTCCATAGTATCTTGGTCGCAACTTAGGAAACACAGACTTAACCGTCTTATAGCGATGTGGGGCTACAAATAATAGCACCATGTCACCAGTGTCAAATTCGAGGTGACGTCTATGTTTGTTGGCAGACCGTTGATACCGCGCTTGCGCTTTTCGCATATGATCCCTGACTTGGAGTAGAATGTCTTGCATTTCTTGAACCAGTTGATCAGCTAGGGCCACTCGATGTTGAAGTACAAAATTCGTTGGTACAATCGGAGTGTGTCCATAAGTTGCTTGGAATGGAGTCATGCTGATGGCACTATGGAAAGAGTTATTATAAGCAAACTCAAGGAGTGGTAGATACTCTTCCCAAGCTGCTAGGCGTGACTGAATATAATGTCGACGCATTTCTTCCAGAACTTGGTTGACTCTTTCAGTCTGGCCATCTGATTTTGGGTGGTAGGCTGAACTAAACAGTAGAGTTGTACCCAAAGATTCGAACAGTGAAATCCAAAAGTGACTGGTAAACTTAGGATCTCTGTCGGATACGATATTCTTGGGCAATCCATGGTGTCGGAAGATGTGTTGTATGAAGGGTTTGGCGATGTCCGGAGCCTGTGCACTTCTTTTGCAAGCAACAAAGTGTGCCATTTTAGACAATCGATTAACAATTACCATAATCTAAGTGTTACCTCGGGAGGATCGTGGTAGTGTTGTAATGAAATCCATGGAAATACTTTCCCACCTTTCAGTTGGAACTGGAAGAGGCTGAAGAAGTCCTGCTGGAAGTCGTCGGCTTGCTTTCATTTGTTGACAAGATAAGCAAGATGTAACCATTTTGATGACGTCGCTTTTCATTTGAGGCCAGTAGTATGTTGCACTGAGTAACCTATAAGTCTTGTTGATGCCTAGATGGGCAGCATAAGGAACTACATGATGCGCTTTTAACAAAAGACGTCGAACATCCTTGTCATGTGGTACACAGACACGATCTTGATAATACAGAAGGTCGTCCGTATAAGAATAGGATGAGAAAATCTTCTGTTCGGAAGTCGAAGGTTGATCTTTTGAAAGAACTTGTACTGCTGTGCCGAAGTCTTTATCATTGAAATACTTCCCTTTGAATGAATTCGGAACATCCACAAATAATGTAGAGATTACCATAGCTGATGCTAGAGTTAACCTGCTGAGAGCATCTGCAACTACATTGCGTAGTCCTGGAATGTACTCAATGGTCATGTGAAAGTTGGCCAGAAACTCAACCCAGCGTGCTTGTCGAGCGTTCATGACTGGCTGAGTAAAGATATACTTTAGAGAGTGATGGTCTGTCTTGACCACCGAGTCGGCTCCCATGAGATAATGTTTCCAAGAGCGATAAGAATGTACAACGGCAAGAAACTCCTTATCATAAACCGGGTATCGGGTTTGGATATCGGAATGTTTATGGCTATCAAAAGCAATAACTCTGCCTTCTTGCGTCAAGACTGCTCCTGTAGCGATGTCAAAAGCATCGGTCATGACCTCAAATGGAAGGTTTGGGTCAGCAATAGCCATAACTGGTGTGGTAGTGAGTGCTTGCTTGAGTTGTTAGAAACTATACTCTGTTTCGGGAAGCCACTGAAAAACTGCCGTGCTTTTCAATAATTCGGACATAGGAGCTGCGATTTCGGAAAACTGATAGACCTTTGTGTGGTAGAAGTTTGCCAATCCGAGAAAAGAGTGGACATCATGAACATTCTTAGGAGTAGGCCAGTTTCAGATTACCTCGACCTTCTTGGGATCCACAGAGATGCCTTGAGCTGAAATAACATGTCCCAAATATTCAAGTTGGGTCTTGAAGAACTCACTCTTCTCAACGTTGATGTAGAGAGAATTTGCGCGGAGAACTTCAAAAACTTGGTGAAGATGTTGTTTGTGCTCATGTAGGGATCTGCTGAAAACGAGGATGTCATCGAGGTAAACGATGACGAACTTATCGAGGAAAGGCCTGAAGATGTGGTTCATTAGTGTCATGAATGTGGCCGGGGCATTGTTTAACCCAAAAGGCATGACCAAACATTCATAGTGTCCATACTTTGTTCGAAAAGCTGTCTTATACTCATCGCCTTCTCGTATGCGAATTTGATGATAACGTGAACGAAGATCAGTCTTTGAGAATTGTGTTGCGTGTAGAAGTTGATCGAAGAGGTCATCGATGCGAGGCAATGGATACTTGTTTTTGATAGTGAGCTTGTTGAGGGCTCGGTAGTCGATGCAGAGGCGCATTGACTTTTTCTTTTTTTCCTCAAGTAGTACAGGAGATCCAAAAGGGTTGCGACTGGGCCGAATGTGACCTTTGTCGAGTAGTTCGGTCACCTGTCTTTGGATTTCTTCATTGAGTGTAAGAAACCCGATAAGGAGGTTTCGACGGTGGATTACTACCGGGAATAAGTTCGATTGGGTGATCCACTGGTCGTCGAGGTGGTAGCTACTTTGGCAATTGCTGTGGAAAAATATCCAGGTAGGGCTGGAAAAAAGGTTGGTTGAGGTATTCAGGAGGATCCTTTGTTGGTGTCTCCTCTACTGTCGTAACCAACAGAAGTGAAGTCTTTACTTAATGTTTACGAACCCACTTCTTTACTTGTAGGGCAGAGGCAACTGGGGTTGAAGGAGAGTCCCTAGAACCAGTGAGCTCAATAAGTTTTCCCTGGTGGACAAACTGGATAGTATGGTTGTGAAAACTGATTGATGGATCATAGTCGTAGAGCCACTGTTGTCCAAGTATGACATTGTATCGAGAAAAAGGCATGATGTCGAAGTTCAACTTGTCTGTATAATGTTGGATGCGAAAACACAAGTTGTTGATCTTGGTGTTGCACAAGAAGGTAGTTCCATTTGCGAGTTTAATCTGATAGTCCATGGGACTAGGACGGGTGGTCAACTGAAGTTTGTCGACCATAGAACTAGCTAGGAAGTTATGAGAGCAACCATTGTCGATGAGGATAGTGACCGTTGTTCCACGAATTGATCCTTGAACACAAAGTACTTGAGTGGCCAGGGAAGGTTCGGGGTTGTTGGCAAGGCTCATGTGGATGGTATTTGCCATTCGAACAGCTTTGCCTTTCTTGTCTTGTGCTGGGGTAGCATCTTCTGTTTGGGAAGTGCTAGGTTCCATATTGGAATTTTGCTTTGGTCGCTTGGGACAATCGAACCATCTATGGTCGCCTGTACAGATGGTACAAAGTCCTTTTGTGTTGGAGTTGTTCTTTTTGTCAGTGGCCGCATCTTTATGTTGGGGATGACGGTGATGACTTTGTGAAGAAGAAGAGGCGCGATCCTTGGAGGAGTGCTTCTGTTGGGATCCAGCACACGATTTCTGAGACTTGTGGGGATCTTGAGACTGTTGTTGACCCTGATTACCCGAGTTTTTTCTAAACTTGGGGTTATCTTGAGGGCGAGTACCTTTGGCCATAGTGGAGTTCTGTGTTCTATTAGCACTCTGCTTCCCTGTGTTTTGAAAATTTGTAATGCGCTCTGCGTAAGCAATAGCGCCAACTGTGGTGGTGATGTTTGCTTTGAGGACATCAATGCGTAACGAGGGATTCAGGTCTGAGATGAAAGCATGAAGGCGATCATCATCAGTTAAACCATCAATCTCTAGCACCAATGTGGTGAACTGAGAGATGTAGGAAGACAGGGAGCCTGTTTGCTCCAACTGTCTAAGTTTTGAACGTGCTTGGAAGTCTGCATTGGCAGGTATGAACTGCTTACTTAGCTCGTGTTCAAAACGTTCCCACGTTAACACACTTTTGCCGTCCTTTAAGCGTTGTTGCTACCATAGGAAAGCTGTATCCTTGAGGAGGGAGGCTGCCAAGGCAATCTTTTTGCCTTCAGTGAGGTCAACAGTATCGAAGTACATGCGCAGTTTTGTGAGCCATTGGTCAACTGTTCGGCGATTTCGTTGACCAGTGTAGGCTTCCGGAAGTTTAATGTCAAGTCTTTTAGTTTTGGAAGCTTGGAGTAAGCGGTAGAGGGCACGGAGTTCAGTGTTTTCTACCTGAGGTGGGAATGAGTCCACATAGTCGTCTGGTAGCGTCACGTCATCCTCTGTATGTGTGGTACTGCGAGAATCTTGGAGTTGTTGGACTTTCTGGACCAAGTCGGAGATGCTGTCCTGAAGCTGGGAAATTTGAAGTTGAAGTAGTGCTTCGCCTTGTAAGTTGACTTCAGGGGTCTTTTTTGGACTTGAGTCGTTGATCTCCGGAGAGGTTGCACGTGAGCGTTGCGACATATCTGAGATCCCTGTGAGAAAAGCACGAACCTGTGCTCTAGTTTGTACCATTCGTGGAAGAAGATCCGGGCTGCTCCTTGAGGTTGCTCATGTTGGAGGGGGCAGGCGAGGTAGGATGGAACCACCCGTGGAAATCTGGTAAAGGAGGTCGTGTCTGAGGTAACATTGGTGATGCCGAAGTGGGTGTTACTGCTCGTGAGAGTACAGGGGTAGGTTGTAGAGTCCACGGATGTGAGAAGGGATAAGGAGCTGCTGTCGGGAGTGGAGGATATCCAAGAGAAGGAGTACCTTCAGAGTGTAAATACTGTCTTGGGAAAGGTAAAACCTGTGTAGGAGGATATCTGGGAGCTGAAGGAGGTGGAGAGTACCCTGGAGATGCTGAAGCTGAGGGGTAAAAGTCTCTCCAAAGATGGATAGCAAACTCGTGAGGAATATCAGGTTTTGGGTATCTTCGTGTCTCGTGAAACACAATCTGGACTGTGCTGAGGAAGTAATGTAATTGAGGTACCTCACGCTGAAGGTATAGGATGTGGTCCAAGTCACTGGAAGGGCACGTGACACAGAAGACCCACGATGCAAAAGCTCCGAAATGGGCTGGTTGTGCAATCTGAACATGATATTGTGTGGTAGATGATGCTTGAGGTGTCCTTGAAGGAACTGGGGAATTACCAGGGTTTTCCATGCTTTAAGGAGGTGGCTTTCATTTGCTGTAATTTGATAATGAGCGTCAAATAACAATATGAAAGAGAATCCTTAGAAATAGAATGAAAAGAATCCACTTGGCATAGATTAGATCTGCCAATTAGCTGCATAGAAAAGGCCTGTAGATCTCTGTCCGGAGGTCCATGTTGCTGTCTTTGCAAGTCCACGTGGATGTGTGAACAAGCAACAAGTACCTGGCGAGACTTTCGAGGCAGAAGGGACGTTGGCAGAGGCGTTCTGCAGATCGCATGAGATTTGGCGCACTTTTCCTGCGTGGAAGTTTGTAGCTTGGCGAAGATGGCCTGTGTTGAGACCTGTGGGTTACTAGAAGAGGACCGAGCCTGGCTAGACGGAAAGAGAGGGCTGCCAAGAGTCGCTGTTCACAGGTTATGCGCAGCAGGGACCAGGCTGATTTAATTCGCTAGCAGAGGCTGCTTGCATCTGGCGCTGCTTGTTGCTTGCTTCCAGGGCTGATTTGCGGGCAGCAAGGGCTGATGATCTGGGCCAGGAAAGATGACGATAGAGGCTGCAAAAGGAGATCTGTTCGATCAAAAGGTCTTGCAGGCAGGTATGCAAAAGAGCCGGCTGATGCAGGCAATCGAGTATTACACAAGATGGAGGCCTAATGAAGGGCACAGCTTGCTGCAAGGGTATGGCGCAATCACGTACGACAGAAAAGGCGAAACATATTTCATGAATTCGCGTTTTGATTTGTGCGCCTATTGCTGGGTGGTGGTTACCAAAAAATTAAAACGTAGGTTTAATGAACCCTTGGGTAGTCTAGGGTTAGGCCTTGGGTGTAGGACTGGTTGCCCTTTTTAGGCCCTCTAGGTACCCTTTTGTAAGTTGGTGCTTGGTGCCAAAGAGTGTGCCTATTCTAAGGGGTGTGACCCTTGGAATAGGTGTACCTTTTTATGAAGGGGTGTGACCCTGTTTTAAAAAGGGGTGTCCCCACACGAAAAGATGTCCTTTTTTCCAAGATGGGGTGTGTCCCTTGGGTGAGGAGTCAAAACTCTTCATCAAAAGGTGTGTCCGATGGTGGAAAAGGTGCGTCCCTTGGTTTTGGGACAGCCCAAGCACATCAAAAGACACGATTTCTGTCGTGTCCATTCACATCAACTCGTGATGTGGGGGAGATGGAGAGGCCATTGATGACTTTAGGTGGGGTTGGCGCTAAAAATTTATACGCTCATTCTCTCCATCTCTTCCATGCACAATGTGCGCGGATATTATTCTAGCGGAAAAAGATGTGTCAGATAGGCGCTAGAAGGTGGGGGGCATTTCCTACAGGCAGGAGCGAAATTTGCTCTGATACCACTGTAAGAAATCATAGATTTACTATATTTAGAAATGTGCTAAGGAACAGAAAGGAGACTGAAATAGCAGAGAACAAGGAATATTTGTATTGCTTGAGTGTCTGTCATCCATACAGTTGGGCCTCTCTTATAAAGAGAGTGAAGAGTCACACATGAAAAGGTGTGTACTCCAAAGTGTACGTGCATGAAGAGGTGTGTACCCCTTGTGAAGGGTGTGACCCTTGATGAGAGGGTACATTACAATAGGAGTGTCTCTTCCATAGAATGTCTCTTGTGAAGGGTTGTGCCTCATAGGAAGTGTCTCGTTGAAAGGGCATACCCTTCCACAAGTGTCCATTCATCAAACCATCCGTAAGTCTAAGATATAGAGAAAGGAATACGTCACAAATCGTGACACTGCAGGAGCACGAATGATTTTGGGAACCCCTCATATGGGGCTCCTTATATAGGGCTGAATTTGCCCCAAAATATATGACCTATTTAGGGTTAGACCAACTGGTCAGTCTGTAGGTTCACAGGCCAGGTTCAGCCGACTCAGTGTATAGGCAGCCAGATAAGCCCACCTGCTGCTGCAACTCCATGGCCTATAAGGGCCTTTCTGCAGGCCTATGGCTGGTTGTATGCCCAGTCCATCTGCCCTCTTCTAGGCCCTGGTACCCGACGCAATCCCCTTGCTTGTACCAAAGTTGCACGAAATGCTTCCATGCAGGAAACGTGGTAGTTTCGAACGTTTCTGAAACGCCATTTGAATTAATCAGAAACGGCAAGGGTAGGCTGAATAAAGTATATTTCTGCTCACATACGGAAGCTAGCAACTTAAAAAAACATGCACCATATAAGCTAGACGTGTGTGCAAGGCGAGCGTGCATGCAGGGTCACCAAGCAATCATAGAAAGCACATGTCATCCAATTGTTTATGGATTGAGACGGGCAATCTATTAGAAATGCAATTACTAGAGAGCACCGACCAATCAATGGTCAAGCAATTGGATTCTTGGAGGGCATGGAGTAGATGATCCTTGAAGATGCGATTCGTATATTGCATTGACGAATTAATCGTCACCCATGTAGATCGTCTTACTCCAAGTGTTGTGTTACTTCTAAAGCCTTTCCTATGCACCCACCATGATAATGCAAGAGCCTGTCATCATCTCTTGTCAATACCTGCCTTGTTGGCTTTTCTTCTGGCGTACTTGTAGAGAATAGGCGTTTCCAAGTTTCGGAAACACCCCAATTTTGGAAACTTAAGGAAACAGGGTTTCCTAACTTTTTTGGACGTCTCCTACAACTAAGGCTTGCTGTTTGCTGTACAGTCCTGCTGCGCCGTACACCCCTTTCTCGAGGGTCTCTGCCAGCCAATTGACGGCCCTTGAGGCTGCCCTACAACTAATACAAGGAGGAGTGCTGCCTACATGGCAGCCCTCATTCTACCCTCTCTATCCCATCTTACATTGTCATGTGGGGGCTCACAAGTGGGGAGGTGACACTATTATTGTAAACTATCTAAATTTGTAGGATTGGATATATTCTAGTCTACAAAGGTATATTCTACGCAAGTCTTCCTATGTGATGTCAAGCAATTAGTCCACATCTATGCATGGAGGAGCAGCCCTAGACTTCGCATGTATGAACAGTCAATGAGAGAGATTCAAAAATGAAGAGGCAAGCTATGGCGCCCTGACGCGAATTCGCGCCCCTTCTCCTCAGTGGACCTTCTGTGGTATATAAGCTTTCTTTTGCCTCAGAAACCCCCTTTTTCTTTGCTCTGGAGAGTGAGATTCAAGCCCTCCAAGTTCAGTCTTTTGATTTTGACAGTTTTGACAAGTTTTTGAAAGTGATGCTACATAAGATGCTACTCTAGCATTCTTGAGTTTTTGAAGTTTTCAATAGCATCAGTACAACTGTGGCTTCAGCTTTGCTTTGAGTTACTATACCTGGTTTTGATTGGAAAGCTTTCATTTAGCCACCTCTGTGAAGCATGTAAGAAAAAGCATCATTGATTGGAATTTGGTCACAAGACTTTGCTACATTAAATGCTTATATTTTGAAGCATTTCAGTTGTTATTCTAGCCTTGTAAGAGAGAAGACACTGCCCAATACTTGGGTTAGACCCTCTCATGGCTTGCTTATGCAAAATATGTGAAAAGCCAAAACATAAAGCAATGTCTTGTTATGCTACAAAGGAAGAAAATGCCAACATGGCTTCCTTGTTGAAGATTGCCAAGATAATGGTTGCCAAAAAGGAAGCAACTTCAAAGACAGAAAATGCCAATCTACTTTCAGTTGATGTGCCTCCACAAGATGAGGCATCCTTTGAAGATTATGCTTTTTAAATCATCTCTATGTATGCTCCAGATCTCTCTTATTGTGTTTTGTGTGTTTTGTAAACACCTCTGGTCACCATATGACGTAGGCCATGTGTATGTGTTTTCGCTCCATGGTACCTCCCGCAGACATTGTGTGCATGTACATGCAGGGGAGATAACCATTGGAAGGTCTTATTGTATCCCTTTTGTTTACCTTACACCCATGGGAACCCTTGCTAGCTTGAGATCCTAGCCATTGATAGATCCATGACCACCATGAGATGGCATGAGACACCTTGTGCTAGCTGTATCCTTGACATAGCCTGAGGCATTCCCTTGAGGGGAGGTTTGTTGGGATATCTCAAGGTGTATGCCTCAGGCACACCTTGGTTTCTATGTGTGAGTGCTAGAGGCACAGGTAGGTGCCCATAAGCACAGTTAGGTGGTGATAAGCCACATAGGATGATTGAGAGAATCTAGGAGCAGATTGAGGAGATGATTGTGGAGCTCTGAAGTCATCAGTGATGTCAGTGAGCACACAACCTCCGAGTTGACCTTCTGATCCACTCCTTTGTCGATCTGTGTGTCCTTGGAGCTCAATCACTCTTACAACTCTGAATCGTGAATTGACTCTGATGCCAGTTGGGAAAATATCTGAACGTGTACATCTAGCTCAAGTCTTGGCTTTTGGTACCATGTTAGAGCACGCAAGCGGCGAATTGAATCACCCACGAGATCACACCTGAGCACTCTAGATCGTATACAGGATGTGTACACATACATGTAAATGTAAACCACACGGTCAGATCTGGAATAGACAGCAACAATACTTGAATAAGAATGTCCAAGAAAGGACACATTATGTATTACAAAATGGTGCACTCACAAACTACACACCGTGTACAGTGGAGTGGTGCAGTGGAGTGGTGCAGTGGAGTGGTGCACGCTAGTGCTGGATCTGCCCTGACTCTTTTGATCTATAGGTCATGACCCTCTCTGGTCTTTTACCTATGAACTAAGAGGTGCGAGCCTTTGTGGACTCTTCAAGTATGATGTACTTCTTGCACCTGTAATCAACTTGCAACTTGATCTAGAACAATTAACAATCTATCTGACAACAGTGGGCCTTCAACATCATGCGAGTCTGCAATCTGAGCTACATTTGACTTATCAGTTTGAGTTTTGAACTGTGACTGCAATCTGCGAGCCTTAAGGTCTCTGCCTGCAATTGCAAGTTTTGCTTTCGTCAGTAGGGATGCCATAGTAGCTAGTCCCTGCTATGCGTGATGGAGTTCATGGTTTTCAACCTTATGAGTGACTATCATGAGATTGAAACTGCACTATGTCGTGTTTTTAGAGGACGAGTTTGGGAATGTTCCTGGATTCATCTAGGTATATATATAATTGCTTTCGACCTATGGCCTCCCTCTTTTCTTGTGGGATAGTGTGGGGACAAGAAAGGTAAAAAGGTGGAGGGGGACTTGGTTTGTATTAGAAGTAGACCTTTATCTTATTCTCTGCATTGAATAATGAACTCAAGTTACGTCAAGCACCATATTAAGGCAGTGTTTGGAATGCTTTTGAGGCAGGGTGAGTGGAGCAGGTTTCCAAAGGGCGAAAGGCCTGCAGGAGTTATGTATGAGCGCCTGCTGGGCTTGGCTGCCCATGCCCTTGCAGAGGTATGGGTCATTAAAAGGTTTTTAAGAGTTCTTCAAGCATCGTGATGTTAGATTAACATTTTGCAATTTCTGATAGGGTGAGCTGAATCCTGAACCACGAGACTTGTGGGAGGAACCTTTTGCTGATGCCTCTGTGTGGAAACCCTGTGCAAATGAGAGTTTCAGTGATTCCAAATGTGAGTTTCTGAGGTGATTCCATGCTGGGATCTGGTTTCTTCTGATTACAGCATCTGGTCTTCAAGAAGAAAATGATTTTTTGTTCCCATTTAAATCTTAAGATTCTGTGTACACAGCCTTTCTATGAATCTGATACGACTTTCTGTTGTAATCAGATTTTGTTCATGTTTTTATTCTTTCTATTGCTGTTGTGTAACTTTTCTTTTCAGCATTTATTGGGCAACATAATAGCACAGGATATATTATGGTCAGTGCAAATGGTGGTCTCAATCAGCAGCGAGTCGCTGTAAGTCTTGAGCAGTTTTTCCATTCTTGCAGAAATTGGCATATTTACATACACACCACCAACAAAATCCCCAACCACTTACCTCCCGCTTCCCCTTTCCCTGCCTCGCTTTGCCTCCTTCTGCCTTTTTGTTTTTGTGGAGGGCCTTGTAAGCTTCATCTACTTTGCTGTACCTATATTTCCAGAACATTCTGTTCACAGGATCTCAATTTTCTTTAAGGACTGTCTGAAACACAGGCTTATGTCTTCCTACCTTGCACAGACGGCTTAACAGACAATACATTCTTTTTCATGATAAGTATGGGCATGTTTTTGAAATCTATTTACTGGAGTGGTCGTGCTACCTGTTCTATCTTCTGGTTTTTTGTTCATAAAAAATAAAAACTGTATGATTGATGATTGCATTGGCCTGCAGATTTGCAATGCTGTGGCAGTAGCTAGCTTGCTAAATGCAACCTTGGTGCTTCCACAGTTTCTGTACAGCAGCGTTTGGAAAGACAACAGGTGTGGTAACTTACATAATGTGGTCAAATAACAATAATAAGTGAATCCAAAGTACTTCAGATAAATTGTGATCTCATTCGTGGGTGTGGGTTCAGGAAAGAGCATGTATATGCATGTATGTCCAGAAAGATTGATTGATGTTTGATTTTATCAAAAGATGGTGGTCCATGGACCCATAACCGACATTATAAGAAAAGCTCTTCCCGCTTGCACTTCGGTATTTTAAAATGAGACCAATCTGTGCTCTCTCTTAAGAAAATTGCGAGATATGAGTTACGTTGCACTTTGCAGGAGAAAATGGAGTACACTTGAATAACAATTGCGGAAGCGACCTTTACTCAGAGGTCATTATATAATTGGCACTTGATGCTGAAAAAGATAGATACAATTTGCTTGAGAAAAGTGCACAAAGATTAAGGGGCCAAGACGGTCCCGAGCGCACAGTGTGCCCAGAAACGGTGTATTTGGGTACCTGAAACGGTTCGCCGTTTCCGTGCCATTTCCGAAACCAGAAACGGCGTTTCGGACAGGCCTTTTTTTTGGGGGGGGGGGGGGGGGGTTGTGCTTTTGCAGTGCCTCTGGAATTTATCCGAGGAAACGTATATATAGAGCAGCAATGTAAGAGCTTGTAGACACCAATGCTCAGCTATAGAAGCAAAAGTACCAGCACACACACACACACCTGCCTCAACCACTGAGTAAGAATTTAGAACCCCATCGGCGGGTAGGGTAGTTTTTGCTCTCCCTCTCCAGCCTCTCCTCTTGCTCTCCTCTCATCCTACAACCCCCCTCTCAGCCTGCTGCCTCTCCTCCTTGTTCTCCTCTCTAGCATATCCTCCTTGCTCTCCTCAGCCCTTGCCCTCTCCTCTCCTCTCCTCCTTGCTCTCCTCTCCAACCTCTCCTTCTTGCTCTCCTCAGCCATCGCCCTCCTCTCGTTGCTCTCCTCAGCCCTTGCCCTCTCCTCTCCTCCTTGTTGTCCTCTCAGGCCTTGTTGTATGACATATGTATTAATAATAATTACATATATAATATATATTTTATTAACTATAAAAACCAAAACTCCGTTTCCACCGTTTCTTCTGGTGCCCGAAACTCCGAAACACCATTTCCCGCCTGTTTTTGTTTCCCTATTTCCGAAACTCCTGGGAACTATGCCAGCGTACCGCGCCCCCCCCTCCTTTATCGAGGCTCTTTTATTAAGGAGATATTAAACCAAGGTGTAAATCCACCTTACAAACTCTGCGATCAAAATTTTGCAAGTCTTAGGACTAGATAGAGACTATGTACATTGCATGGACCAATGACTGAGAAATGAGTATTTACCACTGTAGACTGAACAATGACTCAACAAGACTAATGGGTAAGAAGTCAGTGCCAGTCCCAGGTCTCTCCAATCCGTAAGGAAGATGCAAAGGGGAATGGTTGTAGTTGAAGAAATCTGCCAGAAAGGTGCAGAATTGCAGAGAGAGAAAATCTGCATCAGAGAGAGAAAGAATAATGGTGGAGGAGAGAGAAGACTAATGCGGCTCCAAAGGAGGGAGGATGGTGAGGATTGTTTGTTGCATCAAAGGGGAGAAGAATGGTGGAGAGAATCTGCTCAAATGGGGTCTAAAACAGTGGAGAGAGATTGTCTTGCAGTAGAGAGAGAAGTCTGCTGCAAAGGAGGGAAGAGTCTTGTTGATACTCTAGAGGGAAGAGGTGGATCAGCTGCACCAAGGAAGAGGGCTGGAGGGCTGGAGCTCCAATCTCAAAGGGTAAGGAATGTAAAATGAGGGGAGGGGGCCTCTCCTTTTATAGGAGAGAGGGGGCAGCCCATCTAGCTGCCTCCAAAATGGTAGGTTCCAGCCCTCAAAAGGAAAGGGGGGTTGGCCCAGCCACTTGCCCCTTTCTTCCCCGACATGGCTCCCTTTGGCCTTCCACTTGGCCCCTTACAGTGCCAAGTGGTGAACCTTCTTGCATGGTTGCCAAGTGGGCTGCCCAGTCAGCTTGCCACATCAGCACTGTGCCATGTTAACGGACTGCCACATCAGCAGGCTGCCGTGTCCACAGGCAGCCACACCTGCCACGTCAGCAGGCTGCCACATCAACAAGATGACCCTAATACTAAAATTGAAAATTTTGCGATAACTCCGTCTCAATAGTACTCCGATTTCACCATTGGAATACTGACAACTAGCTCTACAACTTGACGTTGTCCAAAGTCAGTTTGGTTGGCTTTCGTGGACAACCTATAAGCCATTAGTTTTGTCGTCTTATCTTATCTCTCCTCAGCTCTTGCATATCCATAAGCCTGCATCCAAAGCTTCTATCGATATTCTCTTCTCGTAGTGGCTGGGTCGGTATTCAGTCTGTGCATTTGATTGGTCCCGTTTTCGGGTACTCAGGTGGGGTGTGTTTTTATGGAACGCATCTCAACTTATGGGACACTAATGCCTGTAACCCCCTCTAAGGAGGTCCACATTCAAATGCCAGACCCTAAGCCAACTACTACCTAATTGAACAGTAGGAAAACATTTGGATTCTTTTTTAAACACATCCTATATTAAAATTTATGCACTATATGAATGATTTAAACAACAAAAGAAAAATGTAATGAAGGGGGCAAAAGGGCTATTTTAGAGGCCCTTTAGAGGCCTTTTAGGTGGGAAATGTGGAGGGACTATATAAGTCCCCATCCACCCTTTATTGTACACGTTTTGATGTGACATCTAATCCTATCTACTCTCCGTTCTCCTTTCTGCTACTCGCTGCCTACTACCTCTCTCTCTCTCTCTCTCTCTCTCTTCCCTCATCCTTCTCTCTCTTTTCCTCTCCCTCTACCCCCTTTCCTCACTTCACTCCTTCTCCCCCTTCCTCTCTCCCCCTCTGGCCAATTCTATCTCCTTCCTCCAATCTGCCCCTGCCTCCCTCCTCAAAAGCATCTTTATGGCACAGAGGCTCTTCATTGCAAGCTAGGAGTGCAAACTCAAGAAAGTGACCATGTTGTCTATTCCCTGATCTTGTCCGGGCAGCAAAAGGCTGATCTTGTTTGTTGTCCCTCAATGTATCAAGAAGCCATCTGGGAACTTGCCTTTGCTGTCTATTGACAGCTCTTTTTTCAATGACTGCATCATGAGTAGTGGGATCATTTTGTGTCGGAAGAGAAACCTGCAAATTAGCATGAGGTTGTGGCTGATTATTGCTTAGTGGAGGGCCTGCAGGAGGCTCATGTTGCTGGTCAAAATCCTCTTCTGATGATGGCAGAGGTAACCAAGATTCAAAGGCATCAAACATGTCAACATCTGGCTTTGCTTTGCAGTCCACAAGAGGAGAAGTTGAATGTTCAGCAAAGATTACATCTCTATTGACAATAATTTTCCCAGTATTTGGTTGATATAACCGATACCCTCTGCTCTCTTGGCTGTAACCAATAAATATGCATTTGATTGCCTTGTCATCAAGCTTATGTCTCAGTTGAGATGGTACATGAACATATGCAAGAGACCCAAAAACTCTCATGTTTGAAAGTGAAGGCTTCCTGTCTTTCCATGCTTCATCAGGTGGCAAAGACTTGGCCTTAAGCATGCATCTGGCCATCTCCATTGTGGACTTGTTTTTCCTTTCAGAAATAGGATTCCGCTGAGGAGTGTAAGAAGTAGTACATGAGTGAATAATGCCCCGTGAAGACAGAAATGCATCAAACTCCTTTGACATATACTCTCCTCCCCTATCTGTGTTGAGGGTGACAAGCTTGCATCCTGATTCATTCTCAACCATATTCAGCCATCTCTGAAAGCATAGGAAAACTTCAGATTTGGCTTTTAAAGGATATATCCAGCAATATCTTGTGAAATCATCAATGAGAGTCATGAAATACTTGTACCCCCCAATGGCATTTGTCCTCATTGGGCCACAGACATCACTGTGCACTAGCTGCAATTTCCTTTGTGAGAGTTTTGGACAATTCTTTTGAAAAGGAAATCGATGCATCTTACCCAAAAGACAACCCTCACACACATGTTTGGAAACTGTGTGAGTCTGAGGTACATCATTTGCCATCTGCTGTGAATGTAGCTTTGCAAGAGCTCTATGATTGAGATGGCCCATTCTCTCATGCCAAAGATGAGTTTCAGCAAGCTGTGAATCTGAAATAGCCAATGCTTCAATAGAAAGTGCAGCTGAATGATGATCAAGGTGATAAAGCCCTTTTTGTAAAGTGCCAGTGAGAACTATGGCATTGTCATCACGAAGATCATAAACTAGGCATCTGTAGCTATCAAAAATCACTCTGAAACCTGAAGTAGCAATTGCTGAAATTGAAATCAAGTTGACGTCAATTCCAGGCACAAAAAGAACATTTGTCAGAGTGATAGGATGGCTTGAAATGGATGTGAGCTGCACATCTCCAACTCCTTTTACAGCATATGAAGCATTATTAGCACATGTAACAGTCCCCCCTCGAGGTGCATCAGCTAAAGAATGAAACAACTGTCTGCAAGATGTGACATGCTTGGAAGCACCACTATCAAAGTACCAGGACTGAGCATCATTAGCAATAAAGAATGCATCAGCTTTGGAGGGATCAAATGAGCAATGGACAGCCCATGCCCAATCATCTTGAAGAGCATGTGCATGTGAAGCATCTTCTGGCTCATGGGATTCAATAGCATGTGAGGCATTAACTGTCAATCCTGCTTTCTTTTTCTCCGAAGCAATGCGCTTCCTGCATTCTGAAATGTCATGTCCAGGCTTGCGACAATAGTTGCATCTTTTCTTCTTTGACTTATCTGCTGTATTTTTAGATGCATGGGAGGAATTGCAGCTGCTATGCGCAGATTTTGGCTTGCCCATAGGCTTGGAAGCCTTGCCTCTTCCTGTCTACTGTGAAACAAATGCATGATCAGGAAGAATGGCTTGTCTATTAGCTCTACTTTGCTCTTCCTGCAAAAGCAAAGTAACTAGCTGATCAAAAGAATAGTGGTGTGGATTACCCATGGCCACTAATCGAAGGGTTGTAGCAAACCCTTGATATGTATCTGGCAATCCATTCAATGTGGTACTGACAAGCTGTGAATTTGGCACCACCTCATCAATGTTGGCAAGTTGTTCCATGAGGTCCTTGACCTTTGTCAGGTATGCATCCATAGAGTCACCTTCATTCATACTGACTTCCTGTAATTGTCTTCTCAAATATGCAACACGAGCTTCATTGCGAATCTGATAGAGAGAAGCCAATTTATCCCAAGCATCCTTTGCTGTCTTGCAAGACCGGATGTGTGGAATAATGATTCTTTTGCATGATAAAGCAATGCATGAATGTGCATTTGCATCTCTTGCATCCCATCTTGACTATTCTTGGGTTGGAAGAGCAGCTGTCACGGGGGGGTGAATTCTAAGTACTTTAATGTACTACAAGACTGTGACAACTTTGGTTTTAAAAGTCCAAGCATGGGCTTAATAATGTGTAATTAAACGCGGCATGACGCCTAGCACATAAGCGTAATTAATCCCTAGGCCCAAAGGCATTCCAAGGAATCAAAAGAGTGGTTGTTGGGAAATGATGATGTGGCATTTTTAATGGGCCCCCTAGAGGGCCATGTACCTTCAGTGGCCCCCGTAGAGTTCCAGGTGGCTCTAGTGCCTTCTACATGCTCCTTTGCCATTTCTGGACCTTCCTGGGCCTTCTAAACTTCACACGTGGTTTTCTCTCTCATCTTCTCCCTTTGTTGAGATTTTGGACTGGTTTTTCAGACTCCTTCAGCTGAATTCCGTTTTTCTTCATAACTCCTCACCCGTTTGGATTCCTCGACACCCGTTTGGCCCGATGGCTTCCCCTCTGCCTCCCCTTCGCAGTGATATGCTTTTCCCTCCGTGCGTATGGTAGAATGGGCAGAGCTGAGCACTTCTTTTGCTGGTCGAATTTGCAAAAGTGGCTTTTTCTGGACCTTTTTGCTTCTACAGCCTCCTGGGCCTCTCCTCTTGCAAAGCTACAGCTTTCTGTTGAATTTCGAGTGGTCCCACGCGCTGGTTGACTGGTTTTTCTCAGTTTCGGAGGACTTTCCGGCGATGAAACTTCTCCAAAACCTTCTCAATGCATTCCTCTATGAAGCACGCTTCTTTTGAGCCCAAGAACTCCCATTTCTTCGTGACAGAAGTGCTTCTTTTCACATTTTTCAGTGGAATTCTTGCTGGTCGGCTCTTGTAAATGCTCTTTCTTCATGCCTTTGCAACTCCTCTTTGGCTGAGAATGCAATTGGGCATTGGCTACTATGTCCTCTTGGCGATTGAGGACTTGGTTCAAGTTTTCAGGGCTTGGTAAGTTGTGATTTTGCTGCTGCAATTTCTTTTGGCCATAAGCTATTGGTTGGCCTCGTGTGCCGCCTCTTTCTTGGCTCACAGGTGCCCAGGCAGTGCTACATGAGTCATTCTTTGGTTGGGTACTTTGCTGATTTTATTTTGGAGCTTTGAAAAGCTTTGTGAATGCCATCTGGAAACCACTCAAAGAGAGTGCAGCTGGGGTGCAGTGTGATTGCATCTGGACAGCCAATGGAATTGCACTCGGAAAGAGAATGTCTTTGGGTTGAGCCTATGGGTTAAGTGCACTTATGTGATGGTGTTCTATGCTTGAAAGCCTTGTGAAGGCTTAGTGAATTGGGGCTACGTGCTCAGAGTTGCAGGGAAGGTCTCCCAGATGCAACTTGTAATCATTTCACTGTGAAATATAAAGAAATACCGAAAGGGGCGCCACGGTGTTTGGGGCCAATCGGGTGCACTTATCTATGTTTGTTGAGCAGAGGCATTCTAAGCCTCCATCCCTTTTTCAGTGGTTTTGTTTGTGAACAAAAGGGTAAATGCCAAATGGTGATCATGCAATGGTTAATGGTTGTGATATATGCTTTGTGGGCTGTAAATAAGTGCTGAAGTGATTAAAGGTTTAGTTCCACTGCCCTTTGAGTGATTAGAGGCCGGTTTCAGCAGCAGCAGGAGTGCTAGAGGAAGAGGCATCAGGAGTAGTACCCCTTGCAGAGGGACCAGCAGTAGAGGCAACCACTGTAACATTGGCTGGCCTCAGATCAGCCCTAGAAACAATATTCCACAAATGCTTTGCAACAAGAATATGTTTCATGAGATAAGACCACATCGGATAGTTGGTGCCATCCAACTTATCATCTTCACGAAGAACGCCAAATAGATCTTGATTATTCCTAGCCATAGCAAATGTGATACCCTGAAAGAGACCTGAAAACCCAAAAGCCTCAAGGCTATCACTGCAAAAAGCTGGCTGTCCAAAAAATGACAGCAAATATCTACAAATTTCTGACCCAAATCAAAGGGCAAATGCAGATCTGACCCAAATGTGACTGTGACAGGCAATGTTCACTGCAAAAATAGCAAATCCGGCAAAAGCCCCAAATTTATTGAGGGCAAATAGGCCGCATAAAAGCCCCAAATTTTGCTGAAATTTTTGCAAATGTGACCCAATGTATGCACATCTGACTCAATGTCCTACAAAAGTGACTCAATGTCCTGCAATCTGACCCAATGTACTGCAAACAAACAAGAGATTGCAGAAGAAACTCCAAAGCCCCAATGTTCTTGCAAGAAATTGCAACCAAAGAAGGTGGAAAGCCCCAAGAACTGCCAATGTCCGTATTCACAACCAATGCTAGCTAGTACGGATTCTGACACGTTGTACGTAGCACTGTACAGTGAATGTACGGAAGTACAGTAAAAAAAACAAGTACGATGCCTGTACGGAAGCAGGTATTGAACATGTGCTGTGCCTGTATAGAGTGCATGTACAGCTGTACGGAATGTACGACGAAGGTACGAAAAGCAGTACGGAACACTGTACGGTGACGTACGGAACATGTACGTTGTATGGACAGCTGCTGTGTACAGTTGCACGAAGCAGATCCAATGTACGGTATACATCGTAGGTACGATGTATGGACGTCTGGTGTATGGAAGGCACGGAGAAGAGCGTACGGCTGTAGCAGGTACTGCGAGTGAGTACAACGGCTGTACGGTGCAGGCATGTCCTTTTAGGTGGAAAATGTGAAGGGACTGTAAGTCCCCATCCACCCCTCATTGTACACGTTTTGATCCGACATCTAATCCTATCTACTCTCCCGTCTCCTTCCTTCTACCTGCTGCCTACGCCCTCTCACCCTCATTTTTGGTCTACATCACTTGGTAAGCCTCTATTGTGTTGATTCCTTTTATTTTCTGCAAAACAGTCCTTTCTTTACTTCATTGGCATTGTGGAAAGGCCCTGTGTTGCCTTGGAAGGCCTCGTGTTTCCTTTTGGGAATCTTTTTGCAGTAGGTACACCTTGTGACAGCCACACATTTGCAGTGAAAAGCTTTGAAGCTTGAGCAAAAATTTGCCTTTTCGTTTGAGAGATTGCCCTCCTCTCATTTGCATTGTCAGTTGGTGCCGTTGCCTTGCATTTTAGCACTATGGCTGGCAGTAAGGATGATTTGTTTGGGATGCTTGGGCTTGAGGACAAACTTGATGGCACACATTACCCCATGTGGGCCTATATGATGGGGCATGTTTTTGTTGCCAAGAACCTTTGGAATATTGTTTTAGGCACTGAGGTCAGGCCTTCTTGACTAGCTGCTTTTGGTACATTTGGTACTTCTGCCTCAGGCTCATTTGGTGATGGGTCTAATGCTACTTCTGGTGCAGTTGCATCTTCCACTATAGGTATGTTGCCTTCTACTCAACAGTAGATTCAGTGGGATGGACGTAATGCCAAAGCACGTGCATTGATTGCTCTTTCAGTGAAAAGGGTCATTATCCCTCATATCCGGTCATGCAAGACAACTAAGCAAGCATGGGATCAGCTTGCATCCTTATATCAGGTGCGGAATGAGGGGAGGGTTGCTTATCTCCACAAGCAGTTGAGGGACTTAAAGCTTGAAGAGGGTGGTAATATGGATGCCTATCTTACCAGTGTGAAGGATTTGAAAGAGTAGTTGGCCAACATTGATGAGGTGGTTCGTGATTCTAAGCTTGTTTCTATGATGCCTGATGGGTTGCCTGATTCTTACCAGATCTTTGCTACTACTTTGAGGTTGGTTGTAGGTGGTAATGCCAACCATTATTCCTTGGACCTGTTGGTTGCCCTCTTACAAGAGTAACAAAGTCGTGTAAACAGAAATGCTTCTATGGCTAGTGATCAAGCCTTCGCTGCACAGCATAAGAACAAGGGCAAAGGCAAGGTTTGAGCTAGTAAGCCCCCTCGTATGCATGCTGGTCACTCCCATGATGCCTGTTCTTCTGGGGAGGAGAAGAAGAAAAAGAGATGCAACTATTGTAGGAAACTTGGAGGCTGGGCACGATATTCCTGAGTGCAGGAAGAGATTTGCATTTGAAAAGGAGGAGTTCGGTCTTGCAGTTTCTGGTACTCCTATTCCAAATGATTGACATGAGTCAGCTAATTTTGCACATGACCAGCATTGGGCTTTTCTTATTACTTGTCGGTATAATCCTGATATTCATGATGCGTGCAGGACAGTTTCTGATGTTTTTGATGCCTAGTTCATTGATAGTGGTGTAGCAAGAACATCACTTCTTGCCCAAAGTTATTTAGCTCACTTGAGCATGCATCTAAGGGGGGGACAATTACATGTGCCAATAATGCATCTTATACAGTAAAAGGCATTGAGCAAGTTGCCATTAATTTTGTTTCTGGTGGTCTAGTCACTCTAGACAATGCAATTTATGTACTAGGCATCTGCAAGAACCTCATATCCATTTCAGCCATAGCTACTTGTGGATATCAGGTTCTCTTTGATGGTGTTCTGTGTGCAGTCTATGATGCTACACATGCCTTTACCATGATGTTGACTGGCACATTGACTAGAGGGCTCTATAGACTTGATGCATTTGACAGAGGCTTGGATGATGCTGGACTTGCAGATGCAGATGCGTATGCTGTTGATACTTCTACCATGGCAGATACTCATTTGTGGCCTGAGAGGTTTGGATACGTCAACTTTGGGGCTCTGGTGAAGTTACATAAGGATGGTATGGTTGTTGATCTTCCTAAAATGCATATGCTTTCAAAGCATGTCTGCTTGGAAAAATGTACCGCTCTTCATTTCTCAAGGATGGGAGAGTTGGTGCCTCACGCAAGTTGTATTTGATTCATAGTGATGCTTGTGGACCCATGTGGTTTGAGCTCTGGGGGATTTTACTATTTTGTTACCTTCATTGATGACTTGACTAGACAAACTTGGATTTTTGCCTTGAAATCCAAATGTGAAGTTTTTGCATGCTTCAGACATTTCATTGCCTCGGTAGAGAATGAAAGTGGGCTGAAAATTGCCCATATAAATACCAACAGGGAGGTGAATATGTGTCAAAGGAATTTGTTGATTTTTTGGCCTCACGTGGCATACATCATCAATGCATTGTGCCCTACACTCCTCAGCAGACTCGCGTGGCTGAGAGTGTAGGGCACATCATGAAAGCTCGTCTTGTTGCTAAGGGCTATGCACAACACAAGGTATTGACTTTGAGGAGACTTTTGCCCCCACTTCCAGGATCATTACTATCGGGGTTGTTATTGCCTTTGCTGCCCATTTTTATTGGGAGGTACATCAGCTTGATATTAAGACAACTTTTCTTCATGGGCATTTATAGGAGGAAGTCTATGTTATGCAACCTCTTGGCTTTGAGGTTGCAGGTTTTGAAAGAAATGTATACCTCTTAAAGACAGCCCTCTATGGATTGAAGCAGGCACCCCGGGCTTGGTATTCCAGGATACATGCTCATTTGCTTAGTCTTGGCTTTCAGAACAGCCCTACAGAAGCTACCCTTTACATTCATAAGAGTGGGACAGATTTGCTGGGTTTAGCACTCTATGTGGATGACATGCTTGTGACTGGGACACATGCTGAGCAAATTGCAGCTTTTAAGCTTGACTTGCAGAAGACATTTGCAATGTCTGATCTTGGTCTTTTGCATTATGATCTTGGCATTCAATTTGCTAGCAGTGAGGGGGATATTTTGATGTCACAATCAAGTATATTGGACAGCTTTTGTAGCGGTTTCAGTTTAAGGATTGCAAGCCAGTATCCACACCATTAGAGCCTGGTTTTCACTTCTCGTCTGAGGATAGCAATGGTGCATGTGATGTCACCCTCTATCAGGAGGCAGTTGGTTGTTTGAACTATTTATGCCATACTAGACCCGATCTTCAATATGCTGTCTCACAATTAAGCAGATATATGCACAGCCCCTCTACACGCCATTGGTAGGATGTGAAGCGTGTCTTTAGGTACCTCAAAGGCACTCAACATTTGGGTCTTCTCTATGAGGTGAATTCTTCACTTGTCATGCATGGATTCACTGATAGTGATTGGGCTGGATGTTCCGACACCCGTGTGTCTCATAGTGGCAATTATTTCATGCTTGGTACTTCATGCATCTCTTGGTTCAGCGAGAAGTAGACTACAGTTGCTACTTCTAGCTGTGAGGTCAATTGAGTATAGAGGAACTTTTGCAGCTACAGTGGAGTGTGTTTGGCTCTGGAAGTTACTTGCAGATCTTCATGCATGTTAGACTGCTCCTACCATCATCTTCATTGATAGTCAAAGTGCTTTGGCTGGTGCACGGAATCCACTGTTCCATGCCTATACAAAGCATATTGAGGTTCAGTATAACTATTTCAGAGAGAGATTATCAGCAGGTGATATTCAGTTGTCCTATGTTCCCACTGAAGACAAGTTGGCATATCTTTTTACGAAGGCTCTTCCTTGACCTAAGTTTGAAGCTTTCCGGCAAGCTTTGAACTTAGTACCTTTTGTGACTTGATCTGTTATGCTCTGTACAATCATAGGTTGCTATATCCCTATAGGATGAACATGTGCAACCATGACATTAGTTATTCAGGTATTCTGAGACGTGTCCAGGATACTTCAGCCCATACCACTCATTCCTTGGTATGTCTTTTAGGCCTAGTTATAGGCAGTTAGGACACTTAGTACAGTTAGCACATGTACCAGTTAGGACGCTTAGTCCATTTAGGACTCTCTGTCCTAGGGTTTTGTTATATTGGGTGTTCCTTGTACTTATTCGTTGATTGCAGCAATTCTTTACAGCAGCTTGTTTTTGCCTAAATTCCTTGTTTCTTTGAGCTTCCATTGCTTGCCCTAGCTTACATTTTTCAGTTAGGTTTTTTCAAATTTCAATAGAACCCATTGGTCTTCTTTGACTTCAAATGCCCTCCGTCTTTTATTCGCAGCTGCCCTTTGTTTTTATTGAGCCTTTTGAATGGCTTTTTCGACTGTGGCATTAGTAGAGTCGTAGTTTTGAACGAATTGATCAATGGCAAAATTTTTATCCTTAGTTTGCATTAAAGGAGTGGGTAAAGATCTTCCATAAATGAATTCAACAGGAGTTTTTCCAGTGGAAGAGTGAATGGTATTATTATACACAAACTCCATTATAGGCAAATACTTTTCTAACATATTTTGTTGATCATGGACATACATTTTAAGAAGGTCTAACATGCTAATGTCCGTGACTTCACTTGGCCTTTATTTTGGGGGATGAAATGCTGAAGAACTTATAATGGTTCCCAGATTCTCAAACAGTGCTTGCCAAAAGTTACTAGTAAATTTAGAATCTCAATCGGATACAATGGACTTAGGTATCCCATGATGTCTGAAGATATACCTAATGAATAGGTGTGCTGCTTCAGGAGCTTTAAGCTGTTTTCTGTAAGGAGTAAAGTGGGCTTGCTTACTAAAAGTGTAGGCCATTCTATGGGGTATCCATAGTTGTCACTCATTCCTTGGTATGTGCCTTGTAGGCCTAGATATAGGCAGTTAGGATACTTGGTACAATGTACTAGTTAGGACACTTAGTCCAGCTAGGACTTGTCCTAGGGTTTTTGTACTTTGTACTCATTCATTTGATTGTAGCAATACACTTCAGCATCTCGTTTTTGCTTCCATTGCCTCTTTTCTTGAGTCTCCATTGCTTGCCCTAGCCTACACTCTCAATGGCTTCCACTCAAAGAGTTTTCCCTTGCATTTACTGACGCCATCATGGGCAAGGTAAGGTTATCAATTATGAATTTTGGTTATGGATTTTGTGTTTGTCCTGGGTGGTGATGCATGTTTAGTGGTTCCACCCATCAATTTCATTGTATCAACTTCTTTTAGTTTCATAGACCCTTTATGATCTTCCGAAGACTTTAATAGACTTTCTTTCTTTCTTTCATTCTTTCTCTCTCTCTTCCTCTTTCCCCCTTCCTCTTCTATGGCACTTGCAGCAGGAGGGGACTAGAGGTGCTGGTATGCACGTACAGAGAGATGGTTTGAGCGACTGTGGGGCTCCACATGGATAGACTACCTCCCTTCTAGTACAGCATGGATGCTCCGTTTTCTCCCCTCCTATCACACGAGGTCAACCAGGTTATCCATGAGGATCTATTACAGCTACACACATTTCGGACCTGGTTGGGACCGAGTGAACTCCTAGTGAAGCTTAGCTTCTACAGAGATCACTTCTTACATATCATAGCGGAGGGTTTCATTGACCCACCAAGATACATGCAAATTCACCTACCCCTCTCGCTAAGGATCTCTCTTGGGCAGTTCTGGGTCTCTTCACATAGACTTCGTATTGAGAGCGGTAGAGCAGAGCGACTACCCAAGGAGAGGCGCATATGCACATTGTGTGACATGCAGGAGGTTGAGGCAGAGGAGCATTTCATCTTCAGGTGTCCTGTTTCCTATGAGATCCGAGGGCGTTTCTTCAGAGATAGCTATGGAATTTTGGCCTATTTCCTCTCCTACCCAGACTAGCGGTGTTTGGCAGGTTTCATTCATGAGGTACTTAGACGCCGCGAGAGGATACTCTGAGCACGGAGACAGGAGCAGACTTCCTCCTTGGCTGATCCCTCTTAGAGCTCTATCACGGAGTTCTTTGAGCCAGATCATATGGACCCCCACGAGACGAGGCCTCGACATGACTGTGACCTGGAGCCTGTGACCCGACTGCTCAAACAGAGGGTTGACACACATATCACACTAGGGGTCATTCCCTCCTTGTTTAAAGTTGGAGCCCGACCGACGGGGGTCACAGTAGCCCTGGTTAGACACAGAGCTACGACTAGGAGACGTGCCAGGACTGCACCTTTGAGTGGCCGACATCACTCTATGCATTTGCATTGTATCCCCTATCCACTACTCACAATTCAAAATCAATAGCCTCACATGGGTAAGCTAGAAGGATGAAAATTGTGCTAGGCATTGTTTATTCCCCTCTAACCATAGCACCACTCTCTTTTCCCTCCAGCTATCACACACCCTCATGCAATCATAAATTTGAAACACCTCATCACATTGCAATGTTGCCTCTAGTTTTTGTCGTTTTCATGGTCAAAAGCAATATACTTTAAGCATGGTCAAAAATTTCAACATGGTTTTGTAGTACCATCATTACATTTCCACTGTTCCACTTGACAAAACTATCACAAATTTTGTATGCATCATTTGTAGGGAATGGCAAAATCACACTAATATTGAGATACCGACTTCATGCTTCCACTGCCTCATCCATCCTGATATCCTGCTGTTGCTGCTGCTGATGATGATGATGTTGATGATGATGCTGAGATTGATATATAGTCGACCATCGACATGACTATGTTGTACTTAGGACTTAGTATTGCCATTCTTTATTTTTTGCATTTTGCATTGGTATGGATGCTCGTTTAATAGCTCCACTACCACAACTCGTTGTAGCAAGATTTTCACAGTCTCATAGACCCATTGGTCTTCCGAAGACTTTAATAAACTTTCTTTCTTTCTTTCTTTCTTTCTCACTCCTTGCTTTCTATTCCCCTTCTCTAAATTTGCCTCGTCTCCTTTTTCTACAATCATCTTGCAAATGTGATTCATGGAGAGCCAATTCCTTTTTAACATGGATTTTGGATCCTTTTCTACCTTTGATGCATTTGCAATATCTTGGACCTTGACTCCCAAGGTTTGGGAGACGAACTGATGTGCTCCCTGCTCCTCCTCATAATGCCTGAATTGCCATGCACATATCGCTGCACACCACTCTCAAATTGCTCCCTGTATCGATAAAATGATGTCCTTGGAATTCCATGCATCTCATACCATGCTCTACAACAGACATCCCGACCGTTTATCTTGAAGTTGTAGCATATCCTCCTTGTGTAGTCATGATGCCAAGCCATTGACAACACATCGTATATAAAGTTTGTACGAGACTCCAAGGAGCTGCCCCAAAAGTTCTTCCTTAGATTCATTAAGAGATCTTGCTCTGCATGTTGGCAACACCTACTCCCACAACAATCGATGGAAGAAACCTGCTGCACCGAATCTAGTGACATTTTGTACATTGGTGTTGGAGGCTCTCTTTGTTTAGGCACCTTGTTAATGAAAGTGTACCTTCTTTTCTTTGATGTTGGATCATCCCTTTTCAACATTTGATCATTGACCAACTCAGTAGCATCTATGGGAAAAGAGACCACTAAACTCCAATCTTGTCACCTTGACATTCAAAGAAGCTGAGGTTGTTTGCCACTTTGATCGACGCTAATGTTTCTTTGCATCATCGTGTAGCTTATCATCTATCTCTTCCACTTTATAACTTTGGAAGCTCTTATAGGGGAGCTTGCATAGGCTGCTTCTAAGGCAAGAATGCTGCTATGAGCTTAAACAACTTCCGTTGCACAAGTGGGTCTTTCGACTTCCAAACATATTCTTCGAGTAATGAGTGGATGCATCTTTACACGTAAGATCTATTGAAGAGAAGGTGAACAAAATATGATGCAAAAAGGTGAAATGTATTGTATTCAATAAGAAGCCCACACAGGGAGCTCTCTAGATGAAGCTCAAAATGACAACACAAACCTTTAAGACATGATGCATAGTTTTTTAGGAAGACATAACCCTAAGTTCCCCTAATTGTAACTCTAAGGGATCAAGGATCTCTCCCACCAAGTTTGGGACCCCAAGGACCTTTAACTGTAATTACTTCATTTATTGACTTTGTATGTGCTTAGTTTTCAATCAACAGCTACATTAAACAGTCATCCCATTTTTGTCGCATATTGTATGACTACTTGACATTTTTGTATCCCTGATCCATATGCTTAGTATACCTACATTATAGCCATCTCGTTATTTGTCATGTATTCTTATTCACTACATGACATTTCTGCATGCCGAACTGACACGCTATGAGGGAATCCATTAACTAACCTTGTCTCTTCTTCAGCGTCTAGCTCTTTTGAGGGAATCCGTTAACTAACCTTATCTCTTAGGCATAAACGTTGTCAATGTATTGCGTAAAGGGTCTTGAAACCAAGATATATTTTCATTGATCGTCATTCCTGCAGGGGTCTTATTTTCTAAGTATATTACTTTCTGTGTGTGCTCTCAAGTGCTTTTGGTGTACCATTCCACATACTTTATCATGCTGATGTGTTTGAGAAGAAAAAGGAAGCTTTCCACTATGCCACACAATTATAAAGAAAGAAAGAGGGAAGATAAATATAAATTTGCACCTTGTGTGTGTGGTTGGGGGGGGAGAGAGAGAGAGAGAGAGAGAGAGAGAGAGAGACTGATATTACATATTTGGGTCTTACAGTCAATTTGGGGACATCTATCAAGAAAATTTCTTCATTGATTATTTAAAGGGTGATGTCACAATTGTTAAGGAGCTTCCTGTGGAGTTGCAATCGCTTGACCTAGAAGCAATTGGGAGCCTTGTAAGAGTCACATATCAATTTCATTTTAGGTTGAACACTTGTTTTGAGTCTTCTAGTAACTTTGAAAGTGGAGAATTTTGTTTGTTATTTTGTTGTCGCCCTTAATATATGATCTCGTATGCAGGTGTCAGACATGGATGTGATAAAAGAGGCAAAGCCAAGTTTTTATATAACTTATATCCTTCCAATTCTTTTACGTAATCGTGTTGTACATTTCCATGGATTTGGGAATCGATTGGCCTTTGATCCAGTGCCATTTGACATACAGGTTGGCAGCTTGGTTCAATAAACTTTATCACTTAGAACTTCTGTAAATTAAATTAATGGATTCTTTTCTTTTTGCTTTCTAGGTTGGGACAATATCATCAAGTATTTTGAAGCATTTTATGTGGTTATCTTCGAGATTGCAAAATGAAAATGAAATTTGAACAAAAGAATGAGAGCATTTAACAACAGAGAATACTTTTGTTGCCTGTTTGCCACCAAGTTGTGATCTTGTTGATGTCCTTTCAATGTCGGTCTCAGTTGCAGCCAGTTCTTTCCTTCAGAAGTTCTGATTTGTAATTCAGTTCATTGTACTCATACATATTCATACTCCATGCCATTGTGCAAGGCCCTCCTTTGACGAGGCTTTAATGCAACTGTACATTTCTTCCACCGCACTGTAAATCCTTTGAATGGCTACAACATGGTGTTGGTGCTGGCTTGTTGATTTGCCCTTTCTTTAACTTGTCAATTAAATGCTATCAATTGGTGAACCACTAGTGTACTTTACAACTTCTCTTCTTTACGTCTCCCTTCTCATCATAGAAAGCTGTATATGTCTAAAGAAATGGTTCCTGTAAGTTTGATCTCACAAGAACTCCAAGTTGGGAATACATGGAATTAGCCACACTTGGGTTTCTCAAGATTTATGAGCCATCTTTATGGCCTTCTATAAAGTCTCTTGTGTGGTGTCCTTTGGTCACTTATCATTGTGTAGAGATAAATCAAGTTATATAATAGACTCTAGTATAGAGTGATTAGACTTATTCTAGTATTACAAAGGTATATCTGGTATAGAGTGACATTGACCGGCTTTGAGAAAGTCCTCACTCCGTATGCATGTGGAATTCTAGAAGTTGCTAGACGCAGTCCTCCCCTTGGATCTATTGGGCTTTGGATTCATTTGTCTTAGTGGTTTCTTTTGATGACAATGATTGATTCAATCTTGGCCATTCTAGCTGAGGCAGCAAGCTTCTCATCATAATGTATCCTTGAGCATAACCCTTTGCCAAAATCCGATCCTCCTCCCTACCCACTGTTTCTTGGGGCCCTTTTAAAAAAATGCTACACTAATTAACTTTGAGTAAGCTTTGATAGTATTTGGTTACCAATCTATCATTGTCCTTATCTAGGTCCTAGTCGGATTTGTATTTCATGATATTTACTTGCCTAGTGTGCACCTTGCTTAAATTTCTCATACAAATCCATCCTCATGAACTGACAAATCTCCCCCCCCCCCCCCCACATCCCCCATTGCCGCCCCCCTCCTCATCCCCCATTGCGCGCCCCCCCCCCCCATCTCCCATTGCTGCCCCCCTTCTCATCCCCCATTGTGCCCCCCCCCCATCCCCCATCGCTCCCCCCCCCCCCCTTTCATCCCTTATTGCGCCCCCCCCCCATCCCCCCTTGTGCGCAACTCGGCCCCCTTGGCCTCCCCCCCCCCCCCCCTGCATCCACCTTCACAAAATAAGACAATACTAATTTCTCACGGCTATTTTACGTGGTGCAGTCACACCAACGCTAATACACCGGATCCCATCAGAACTCCGCAGTTAAGCGCGCTTGGGCCAGAACAGTACTGGGATGGGTGACCTCTCGGGAAGTCCTGGTGCTGCACCCTTTTTGCTGCCGAGGTTAGGGGTCATGCCACGCCTTGTTAGGGGGAAAACCCTCTTAAAGAGGGAAAAGTGCCCCTAACTAGCTTATTAAATTACATTGGTCACTGCTGAATTATATCTATAATTCTAACACCCCCCTGCAGTGCCAATGTCATGTACAAGGCTGATCAATCACCAAACGGATATAAGTTCAGGGTACTGCGAAATGCTTCAAACTTTTCACGTGGTAGTGCTTTGGTGAAAATATCTGCAACGTTGTCATGTGTGGACACAAAGATGATCTCTCTTGTATGCAACTTCTCTGAAGGACCCTCCAAAGACAGATGAAGATGAGCAAATAGATGTTGCAGCCAGACACATTCAACTGTTGCTGTGAAAGCTGCCCTGTACTCAGCTTCACATGATGAGGTAGCCACTGTAGATTGTTTCTTGCTCAGCCAGGAAATGCAAGATTTACCCAAAAAGAAACAATTGCCACTAGTGGACTGCCTAGTATCATAATCACCAGCCCAATCTGAATCATTGTATGCATGCATTTGCAAGTCACCCACCTTGGGAAATAGCAAGCCAAAATACTTTGTGCCCTGCAAATAACGGAAGCTTAACTGCCTGCCAATGCATAGTCTTTGGGCTGTGCATGTACCTGCTCACCTGAGATACTGCAAACTGAATATCAAGTCTAGTGTTGCAGAGATATATGAGGCATCCAACAGCCTGACTGTTAAGTGTGGCATCAACTAATTCTCCTGCATCATGCATTGTGAGTTTCAGCCCTGGCTCCATGGGAGTGGCTATGTGCTTATATTCATGCATGTTAAATCTGTCCAAGAGTTTCTGAACATACTTGGACTGAGACATAACAGTGCCACGTCTCTCATGAGAGAACTGGATCCCCAAATAAAAGTGAAGCAGCCCCAAATCTGACATGTCAAAGTTGGTCTGCAAATCATCTTTGAAATCTGCAATTTTGTCTTCATTGGACCCTGTGAGCAGTAAGTCATCGACATAAAGAAGGATGACTAAAATTTTCCCCCCATCCATCTTGATGTAGAGGGTGCTCTCAGTAGGACTATTGTGCAGCCCCTTGCTGGTCAAAAAGGCATGGATCTTGGCATACCATGCACGAGGGGCTTGTTTCAGCCCATATAAAGCTTTGTTGAGCTTGCATACTTGAAGTGCATTTGCTGTAATTTCAAAGCCCGGAGGTTGTTTGACATACACCTCTTCCAGCAAGTCCCCATTTAAGAAGGTTGTTTTTATGTCCAACTGATGAACATTCCACTCAAAATGTGCAGCCATTGCAATAACTGATCGGATGGTGGTCATCCGGGATGTAGGAGCGAATGTCTCCTCATAATCTATGCCCTTTTTCTGAGCATAGCCTTTAGCAACAAGGCTTGCCTTATATCTGTCAATGGAGCCATATGGCTTCCGTTTGACCTTGAAAACCCATCGTGTGCCAATGGCATGTTTACCCGGTGGCAAGTCTACAACATCCCAAGTCTGATTTTTTGCAATGGACTGCAACTCATCCTGCATGGCATTCATCCAATGCACATTATCCTTTGCCTCTTCGAATGTGGCAGGCTCCTCCTCATCAAGAAGAGTACCTGCATATGCTGATTCCACTGAATTAGCACTTTCCATGTGCCTTGCTGCACTGCGAGTCCTGCCAGGTAAGGGAGCATCAATTTTACTCTCCCTGAGAGTCTGTAACAGCCAGTTTGGGACTGTTTTTGCTGCATGTATGTCTGCAATTTCTTGCTGCACCACCTGTTCCACTGCCTGTGGAGGGGGCAAGACATCTTGTGGCGGAACTAAAGCATCTGGAGGTTGCTGTAAATTCTGATTTGCATCAGAAAAATCAGCAGGGGAACCCAAGGCAATGGGTAGCAACCCCTCAAAGACATCCTCTGAAGAAGAAGGCATTTGAAATTCAGCCTGAGTGTGAGCTGAATTTTCAGAAAATATCACATCTCTACTGACTATGATCTTGCGTGTAGCAGGATTGTAGAGACGGTATCCCTTGCTTTCTGCACTGTACCCAACAAATATGCACTTAATGGCTTTATCTGACAATTTGTGCCTAAATTCAACTGGCACATGAGCATAAGCAAGGCATCCAAAGACTCGGAAGTGATCCACTGAAGGCTTTCTATCATTCCAGACCTCATAAGGAGGTTTTGTTTTTAAAGCCTTAGTGGGAGCCCGATTCAGAATGTAATTGGCACACATCAAACCCTCAAGCCAGAATTTGTGAGGCATGTGTTTGCTTTTCAGCATACATCTGTCCGTCTCCAAGAGAGTTCTATTTTTCCTCTCAGCTTTGCCATTTTGCTGAGGGGTCAGCCTGACTGTGAGCTGATGCACAATACCCTTGCCTTTCAGAAAAGCATCAAATTCTGCAGACAAGTATTCCCCACCTCTATCTGTGCGCAATGTCTGTATCTTGAGTCCGGTTTCATTTTCAACCATGGCTGAAAAGTGTTTAAACATCGTGAACACTTCTGATTTGCGTTTCAGCCCAAAAACCCAAGTGAAATTGGAGTAATCATCAATAAATGTAACGAAGTAGAGATGACCACCCAACGATGGAGTCCTCATGGGACCACAGACATCACTGTGTATAAGCTGTAATTTTCGGACAGCTTTAACTGAACCATCCTTCTTGAAGGGAAATCGATGCATCTTGCCCAAAATGCACCCTTCACAGGCATGTGGAGGAGGTATCTCAAGAGGTGGCAATGCATCAACCATGGAATACTTCTGAAGTGTCATCAAGCTGTTGTAATGCATGTGGCCATATCGGGCATGCCATAATTCTGCATTCTGCATGGCAGCTGTAGGGGTAGAAACTGCAAGAGCAGGGGCTGCTCTTTTCTCAAAAAGATCAAGCTGAAAAAGCCCATGCAGCAGAGTACCAGATAACCTTAAGGCATAGTCATCTTCCCTGTCACGGACAGCACATTTGTCATCCTCAAAGATAAGATAAAAAGGCATAATCCACTCCAACAAAGTTGGCTGCAGCATCTCCACTGTCAGATGCATGAGGAGCTGAATCTGAAACAGCCATACCGGAGCTGTTTTTCTTCTCTTTTGCAAGCCTTTTCCTGCATTCTGCAATGTGATGACCTGGTTTTTTGCAGTAGTGACAAAAACCCTTCTTCTTGGGCTTACTTGCATCATTTTTAGCCTTTTGTGAAGCCTGTCCTGACCCACTGGAAGGCTGATTTACTGATGTCTTTGCCTGTCCCTTTGTTTTTGATTTAAACTTTGAGAGCATGGCTTGTTCACCTGCACGTGAAGCCAAGTTTTTCCTGGTCTGCTCTTCCTGAAGCAGAAGTCCTATCAACTCATGAAAAGTGAGAGGATTTGCACCCCCCCTCAATGATAAGTTCAGCGAGGTATGAAAGCTGAGATAAGACTCAGGAAGAGAATTCAGAGTGGTTGTAATCATCTCTGAATCAGGAATAATTTCATCTATATTTAACAATTGCTCTCTGAGATCCTGTAGCTTTGTGAGGTGGACTGACATGGAGTCACCCTCTTCCATATGTGTATTACTTAACTCTCTTTTCAAGAAAGATACCCTTGCATCATTCCGAGCTGCATACATGCTTTCTAAAATATCCCACGCTGCCTTCGAGGTCTTACACGACCGGATATGCTGGAATGATAAATCTTTCCACTGAAAGAGAGATGCATGACAAAGCTAAGGCATCCCGTGAATCCCATCTCTTCTGATCTGGAGTAGTGGCTATGGCTGCACCAACAACTTGTTCTGCAGCTGCCCCTTGTGCACAACTTCTTCCACCTCCTTGCTGAGGAGGGGTATTAGGTGCCATACCTGCTGGTCAATTCTCACCCCCATTCACATAATCCCATAAATTGCGAGAAATCAGAATATTGCGTACCATTAAACTCCAGAGGGAGTAGTTGGTACCATCCAACTTGTCTTCCTGTGAAAGTCCACCAGACTGGAAGTCATTCTGATTTTGCTGGGCCATATCTGAGAAAGAGATTTAAGCAGATACAAAACTGAATTCCCTTGCTGGGAATGAAATGCACAACTCCCAAAAAAACACAGCCAAGCACCGGCTGTAAAGTCAACTCAGATTGCACTGTCAGAAATCTGTCCAAGCATCAAAAACTCTCCAGAATCTGCCAAAAGTGCTGCAAAACACTCCAAGAAAGGCAGTATGAACTGAAAACTCCAGAAATTGCTCTCCCAACACAAAAGCCCCAAAATAGGCTTGAAATTGCAACCGGAAAGGGGCAAATTGATCAAAAGCCCCAAATGTTGCAAGAATTGCGCTCTGTCTGCAAAAGCCCCAAATTTTACTGCAAAATTGTAGTGTAATCACAAAATCCCCAAATTTATTCAAGAAATTGTACTGCAAAACTGAAAGCCCCAAATTTCGAGCTTGAAATTGCAATCAGAAAGGGGCAAATTCACTAAAAGCCCCAAATTTGCCATTTCTGAACAAAAGCCCCAAATTTTAGACCAAATTTGTAGATCTATCTGCAATGTTTGCTTTGCAAGTAACTGTGAACCTGAAAATACCCCAAATTTGTAAAGTAGATCTTGCAATTTGATTGCAATGTCTGCAACAAACAAAATGCCCCAAATGTACTCCCAAAGACTGAGCCAAACAATGGCTGTCTGCAAAATGTGCCTGCCAAAGATCACCTGCAGATGAAGGAAACCCTGTACGGATCTGTAGGTACAGATCTGCCACACGTGCGGATGTACGACAGATGACGCAGAACCGTACGGCGATGACAAGGGGCTGCAGGATGTACGGCGATAGCAAGCTATACTGAAATAGAACCTGTACGAAACAGGTACGACTACCTGTTGTACAGTGTGTACGCGCAGGTACGGCAATAGCAGGTACTGCAGGTACAACGTTCGTACGGAAGGTGACGCAAGTATGGTTGCAACAGGTAGATCAAGATTTTACGCACAGGTACAACGACGATTACCTGCAACGGCGCAGGTAAGGCTGCAGGTGCGTGCGTGCAGTACTTGTTGTACGGTTAGGTGCAAGTACACTGGTACGGCGTCAACGCAGGTACGCAGAATGTGCAGGGTACGACAGGTACGGACTTAGCACAGCTACGTAGGTACTAGAGTAGCGGATCCGTACGGACCTGTACGGAATGTACGGCGTTGTACGGACAGCTCGAGTTGTACGGACGGGTTGTTGATGCAGGAGCAGGAGCGACAGGAGAAGCAGGGCTGGGTGCTAGAGCTCAACGGGGAAGTCGTAGGGAGCTGGATCTAATGCTCTGATACCAAATGTGAGAGAATGGAGAGTGAGAGAGAGCAAGAGAGTGAGAGCTGAAAGCTTGGAAGCTGAAAACTTAGTTGCAATAGAAGAGTGTGTAGAGTACAACTCAAAAGAAAAGAGATAAGGTTTTGTCCTAGTGACAAAACCTTAGTAGTCACTAACCATAGTTAGTGAACTAACTGCTGTTAGGGGGAAAAACCTCTTAAAGAGGGAAAAGTGCCCCTAACTAGCTTATTAAATTACATTGGTCACTGCTGAATTATATCTATAATTCTAACACCACATACTAAGTTAACCACTAATTGTGGTTAGGGGCAAGTGCGTAGCGTTTGAGGTGCACTAGGTGTGAGCTTCAAAAGAATTTATTTTGAAACCCTATGGATAGCCCATAGAATGGCCTACAAACCCCCCTCCATGTTATGGGCTGAAGGATCGTGGACATGACTCATGATACCTGAATATCTAATGTCATGGTTGCATATGTTCATCATGTAGGGATATAGCAACCTATGACTGTACAGAGTACAACAGATCAAATCACAAAAGGTACTAAGTTTAAAGCTTACTGAAAAGCTTCAAACTTAGGTCGACGTAGAGCCTTCATAAAAAGATCTACCAAGTTGTCTTCAGTGGGAACATAAGACAATTGAATATCACCCGCTGATAATCTCTCTCTGACATAATGATACTGAACCTCAATATGCTTTGTCCAAGCATGGAAAACAAGATTTCGTGCAACAGCCAAAGCACTCTGACTATGAGTGAAGATGACGGAGCAGTTTGACATGCATAAAGGTCTGCAAGTAACTTCCAAAGCCAAACACACTCCACTGTAGCTGTAAAAGCTGCTTTGTACTCAACTTCACAGCTAGAAGTAGCAACTGTACCCTACTTCTTGCTTAACCAAGAAATGCATGAAGTACCAAGCATGAAACACTTGTCACTATGTGACACACGGGTGTCCGAACAGCCAGCCCAATCACTATCAGTGAATAACTGAAAACGTTGCAAAAGCTGTCCAATATACTTGGATTGTGACATCAAAATGCCCCCCTCACTGCTAGCAAATTGGATGCCCAGATAGTAGTGCAAAAGACCAAGATTAGACATAGCCAATGTCTTCTGCAAATCAAGCTTAAAATCTGCAATTTGCTTAGCATGTGTCCCAGTCACAAGCATGTCATCCACATAAAGGACTAAAATTGGCAAATCTGTCCCACTCTTGCGGATGTAAAGGGTAGCCATTGTGGGACTGTTCTGAAAGCGAAGTGTGAGTAAATGAGTATGTATCCTGGAATACCAAGCCTGAGGTGCCTACTTCAATCCATAGAGGGCTTTCTTTAACCGGCATACCTTGCTTTCAGAACCTTCAACCGCAAAGCGAGGAGGTTGGATCTCTTCCTGCAAATGCCCATGAAGGAAAACTGTCTTGATATCGAGCTGATGTACCTCCCAATGAAAGTGGGCAGCAAAGGCAATAGCAATGCGAATAGTAGTGATCCTGGAAGTAGGAGCAAAAGTCTCCTCAAAGTCAATGCCTTGTTGCTGAGCATAGCCCTTAGCAACAAGACGGGCTTTGTAATAGTCCACTAAACCATCAGCTTTCCGTTTAATCTTATAAACCCACTTAGTTCCAATGGCATTCTTGCCAGGAGGCAAGTCACACAACTCCCAAGTGTTATTGTGATAGATAGAATTGAATTGAGCTTGCGTAGCCTTCAACCAACAATCATTTTGAAAGGCATCCTTATGGCATTATGGCTCCTCATTGCATGCTGTAGCAACCAATGCATTAGCAACAAAACTAGCATGCTCTTTCCGAACAGCTGCTCTAGAATGGGTTGGCAGAGGAGTATCTTGTTTGCAAGGCAAAAGCACCAATCTGACAATGCAAATGAGAGGATGACAAACTCTCAAAAATCAAGTGCAAAATTGTGCTGAAGCTTCAAAGCTTATTCCTGCAAAAGACTTTGCTGTCCCAAGGAGTACCTGTTGCAAGAAAAATCCCCAAAAGGCAACACGAGGCCTTCCAAGGCAACACGGGGCCTTTCCAAAATGCAAATGAAGCAGAAATTGGAAAGAACCAATGCAACAACGGCTTACCCAATGATGTAGCCCGAAAGGATAGGAGTAAAAAAGCTTTGAATGCGAGCAGGGAGATTCACTCTTGAAGGAGAGGTGAAAATGAGAAAGAAAGAAAAGAAAGAAAGTCTATTAAGGTCCATGGAAGACCTAGAAGTCTATGGGATAACATGAAAACCAATTAGTACATCAGCTTAGGGAGGGTAGCTCTCAGGGAGTGCATAAAGCATCTCCATTTATTTAGAGTACCTACATAATGACTTGGAAAGAAATATAATCGGCCATACATCAGTTTAAGACTGAGAGTCTTTTGGCTTGGATTTAAACTCTTTAATGAGTGCTATGACCTCACAGTACACTGCCCATTTTCCATCATTTCTTGCAGCCTTGACCTTAGCTAATTCCGCTGCCTTATTTTTCAATTGGTCTTGCGTAAGTTCTTCAGCTATCCATATCTTAGTTCCTTTCAGCTTATAGGATTGTCTGAGAACCTTGACTCGTAGATCCCGTGAGTTAAGCGTAGTGATAGCATGACCTTTAGACTGTAAGATACAAGTTGCTCTGGGTTCATGGTCATCATCAAGAGCATCATCCTTATCAACTATCCAATCAATATTAGGCATGGTTGCTTTGATATGTGCTAAGGTGTCACTGAAAGAGTCCTCCTCTTTGCACCATCCTTTGGGGAGTCCCCCTATTCTAATCTTCAAAGCGTTATCACACCTAGCTGCATGTTCTTTAATCTCTTCCTGAATGTCAGCCTCGTTAACCTTTGCATCTAACTCCACAATTACTTCCTTCTTTGCGGTCTGTACTTCAGGGTGAACTAGGTGTTTGACTGTGGAGACTAGCTGGGGGGTAGGGGGGGAAGCCTTGTAAGATTTTACAACCTCATTGATGACTGCCTGCTTGTTAGGTCCTTCTAGAACCTGAATTCTAGCTAATGCATCTGCCAATTGCATCTTTAACTCTCTTACCTGCTCTTTTAGATAAGAAATCTGTTCATAGTGCCCAATGATGGGTCGGTCCAGACCTCCTCGTAGGTAGGTATGTGCATACAGAGAGGGTGTCATAGCTGCAACGGTGGCGTATTGGGACCTACTTGTTGCCTGAAATGATTGGGGTTGAGGGGGGAGACTTTGAGGAGAGGCTCGGCCATTCCTTGCTGGCCATATCTTCTGCTGCCCCTTGGCTGAGCTAACCCCCTAGCTGGGTTGGGGGTTCAGCCCAACTAGGGGTTAACCCTGGGTTGGGTTAACCTCTGTCGAGGCTTGGTTAGGTTAACTGGTGCGGTGCTGGTGGCGCTGGTGGAGTCGACGACAGACGGTGATGAGGTTGAGGTGACGGGCGACGAGGTTGAGGTAACGGGCGAGGCTGAGGCTGAGGTTGACGGGAGAGAGAGAGAGAGAGAGAGAGAGAGAGAGAGAGAGAGAAGAAGAAGAAGAATATATTATCGTCCTCTGAAGACCAAAACCGGCCTATGGGACCTGGGCAATACAATATCACAAGTACATGAAAGCTCCTCCCGAAGATGGGAGGGTGGAAAGAGAAACCACCTTCTAGGATTCAGGTGGATTCCTATGCTTGAAGAGCTTATACACAAATGTTCCTAAAGCTGAAGGTGACCCTTTATGCAGCAAATCAGCCAGTTTGTTATGTCCCTCAAGGAGGTGATTGAACTCTTCCCTAATGTGTGCATAGTGAGGGCATATCATTACCATGTGTTCTTCTGTTTCAACCATACCTTGATCACATAGTTGGCATATTCTACTCTCCCTTGGCATCTTTTTCCATCCCCCTGTTTCTATTTGCAGCTAGTGTGATCGGGTGCGAAGCGAGGCTAAAGCCCTCCGTTTATGCACTGCTATAGGTGTACATATGTACTTCTGCGTTGTTGTCTCCCTTCCTGTATAAATTGACCAATATTCGGGGTTGATATATGTGCGATAGTACTCAAATTTATCTTTGTTTTCTGCTGTTTGCCATTTCCTGTGTAGTGCATTCAGCAGGTCATAATGAAAAGCCTCTTCATCAATCTCCTCTGAAGAGTAGTTTAAATACTCTTCTACTTCCCACTTCTTGAACCATTTTTTTAGGTCCTGTGCCCATCCGGATGTCAAAATCTTGCCCTTGTTTGTCTTTTGAAGCTTCTGACTTTCATTCCATGCTCTCTTTGGTAGCCTTTCATTATCCATGCACTTGACCTTTGTGATGTATCTGAGTACTCTCTTCAGAGCATGTAGCTCTATGGGTATACATCCTGTCTCTAGGAGTAACAAAGAGTATGGTGTAGTAGCCTTGATGCCCAGGTGCCTCCTAATGAAAGACTTTTGCATTTTCTCTATCTCATTCCACGTTGATGGAGATATACTCCCACCCCATACCTCTACTCCGTAGAGTACTGTCTGTATCACATATGCCCCAAAGATCATATTTCGTACTTGCCACCTTCTCGTATTGCTATTGTTGCACTCATTTTCAAATTGGAAGTATTTTGCCCATCCTGCATCAAGTCTCCGTTGCACACAGCTGTTCCATCTATTATTGGCGGGGATTTCAATACCCAAGTATTTGAATGAGTGCACTGTCTCAATGGGTTGTCCTTTATATAAGATTTGGAGGGGGCTGCTTGGCTGTATAGTCTTGACTATCATGAGTTTAGTTTTGTTGACATTAATAGCCATCCCACTCTCTGCACAAAATATGCTGAAGATATCCATCATTTTTTGCATCTTACTTTCACTATCAGTGAAAACAACCACATCATCTGCGTAAAGAAGCAACCAAATCACGAGACCTGCTAGATGAGGGCTGTATAACTCATCTTTACATGCTTCTTCATTCACCAACTCCTCAAGTCTATCAATGCATAGGCCGAACAAAGTGGGTGAGAGCGGACATCCTTGTTTTACCCCCATATTACTATAGAACTCTTGTGACATCCCATCCTTACATTTTAGTTGACATTTTACTTTCTCATAAAGTCTAAAGACAGCAAACCTTATTTCCTCGGGCACCCCTATGCATTCCATTCTCTCCCATAGCACATCCCTAGGCACTGTATCAAATGCCTTCTTAAAGTCAATGAAACAACAGAAGAGTGGCTTCCCCTTGAGGCGGCTTTCCTCCATCAAAACTCGAAGAGTGACTAGGTGATCCACTGTACAGTGTTTTGGTCTGAAACCAGCTTGTCCCATTGCTCTTTTATTTTCTTTCTCTGCCCAAGCACTCAATTTTGCCTCTACTATTGTGCTATATAGTTTGGCTAGAGTGGAACATACCATAATTGTTCTGTAATTTGTTAATTGATTGCGGTCACCCCCTTTGTAGATTGGTTTGATCCAATTCTCTTGCCATTCTGTTGGGAAACCATGCATCAAAGCCTGATTTAGTGCCATTGCTATGTGCCTTTGCGTGTGCTCATTGGTCCACTTAATGAGTTCAGCCACTAGGTGTAGAGTGTCTGCTGCCTTTCCATTTACCATTTTCTTGAGGCCATCTTGTACATCTTTCAATGAGAAAAGACCCTGAGTATTACTGCTGAGAGGTATGCTCACCATGGGCCGAGCCTTGGGATGTGTGTAGAGCTGTTGAGCATATTCCAGCATTTGTGTTTCTGTAAAATCTCCCATAATGTCATTTGACCTTTGTTTAATTCCTTTCCATGCTCTTCTAGGATGCTTGATAAAATCAATTGCTTCAGTCCATTCCTTGTTCACAATATGTGAGAGAGAGAGAGAGAGAGAGAGAGAGAGAGAGAGAGATTTTATTAAAGGTCCACGGAAGGCCATACATGGCCTATGGGACACAAAGAGAGAGAGAGAGAGAGAGAGAGAGAGAGAGAGAGAGAGAGAGAGAGAGAGGCTGAGCGGTGAGGAGGGGCTTGAGGCGGAGAGGCTGAGCAACGGAGGTGGAGAGGCCGAGCGACAGGAGAGGGAGGCTGAGCGACGAAGGAAGGAGCTAGCGACGGGAGAGGGAGGCTAGTGACAGAGAGGCTAAGTGGTGAGGAGGGGCTTGAGGCACAGAGGCTAAGCGACGGAGGTGGAGAGGCTGAGTGACAGGAGAGGGAGGCTGAGCGACGGAGGAAGGGGCTAGCGACGGAGAGAAGGGGCTAACGATGGAGGAAGGGATTACTAGACCGCAACAGTCCATGCAAAAAGTGGGCTGGAAATGAGGATTACAGCAAGAGAAAGTGCTCCCACGAGGAGGAGAGCACTTGGAAATGAGAGGAAAGTGATCCAATGGAGGGGTACTCGTAGCCTGAGGCAAAGGTAAGCCAAAAGAGAAGGAATGGGCTCACGAAGAGGCCCCCGGATCGCTTCAACAACCTCGAAATGTCTCCAACAACCGGCACGTAGCACGACACAGCTCCAAAATGCGAATCAGCTGGCACCTATGGATAGCCCATAGAATGGCCTACAACGAGGGAATGCTTCCAAGGCTCCATTTAGCAAAGGAAAGAAGCATGATAAGCCAGGCTCCAATTGGTTGTCACGTGAGGAAAGGAAAGCTTTGATGGAGGTGAATAAATGCTTTCACTACAAGGACGAGGGGCATGTGGCATGGGATTGCCCAAAATGCAAGCTTAAAGGGAAAATGGATGATATGGATGAGCAGAAAGGCAAGAAGCCTAAACCATCTGTAGGATTAATGCTTGCTGTTATCAGTGAGCAGCCCAATGGGGATGCTACGGAGCTTTGCATGGCATGGGGTAAAGTGAGAGATCGGATGACATTGATCTTCTTTGACCAAGGGGCTCTTGCAAACTTTCTCTCTCCGAAGCTGGTAGGCAAACTTGGAATCTGTGCACAGGAGATGCGGCCTATGAGCAAGCCAAGCTTGGCTTCTCCTGGGTTTAGCACTCTGGTCACCGTTATCATTGGAAAGCTCCGTTTGCACATTCAGAGCTTTGTGGGCAGCGAGGAATTTTATATAATGCCTCTTGAGGGTTGTGATGTTTTGCTGGTGGATACATACAATCAGAAGATCTCTCCGGAGTATAGAGGGAAGAAACATGTATTGGATGTCAAGCTTAAGGGAGAGTCAGTCCCTGTTATATCTGCTTCAGCTATATGCTCAGTAATGAAACATCATATTTCACCATATTTAATTTTTGCAAAGGATACTAAGTCTGACGATCCAAAATTTGTAATCTCTAAGTTGGATAAAGAGTAGACATATTTACTTAATCAGTTTGGAGAGTGTTTTTCTTGGGGAACTTCCACTTGAGAGGCCTGAGGATCATGGGATTGATATAGTGCCAGGCAGTAGTCCACCAAATAGGGCACCTTATAGGGTGACGGCAGCTCAAGAAGAAGAAATCATGAGCCAGGTGAAGGATCTTTTAGAGAAGGGGCTGAATTCAGCCCAGTTCTTCCCCTCACTGTTCACCAGCTCTGTTAGTGTAGAAGAATGATGGTTCATGGAGAATGTGCATTGACTATCGTGCACTGAAGAAGATAACCATCAAAGATGGATTTCCCATTCCAAGAATAGATGATATCTTGGATAGATTGGAGGGGTCAGCTATCTTCAGTCACATAGATCTCAGGAGTGGGTATCACCAGATACGCATTCATTTAGAGGATGTGTCCAAGACTGCCTTTAGGACCAGCTTTGGGTTGTATGAGTTCTTGGTTATGCCATTTGGGCTTACGAATGCACCTGCACCTTTAACCGGATGATGGACAGAATCTTCCGAGAGCACAGATCTTTTGTGGGCACATTCTTTGATGACATGATAGTGTATTCAAAAGATAAGGTAGAGCACAAGAAGCATTTGGCAAGCAGAACCCAGCAAACACAGGCTGATTCTAAATGCAAAGAAGAGTGAATTCTTTATGCCTGAGGTTCACTTTCTAGGACACATTGTCTCCAAGGATGAAGTGCGCACGGATCCCGCTAAGATTGAGGCAATTCGCAATTGGTCAGTAGAAGAAGGGAACATCCTTCATATCAGATTGCAGCATTTGAGATGCCAAAAGAAAAGCTTACCACAGCTCCAGTGCTTGTCTTACCAGATCTCCGTAAAGCTTTTCATGTCCAAGCTGATGTATGTGGAAAGAATGGCCTTGAAACGGTCATTATGCAAAATCGACAAGTACTGGCCTATGAGAGTAGGATTTTTCTGGATGATGAAAGACATTTGGGCATTTATGAGAAGGAATTGTTGGCTGTAATTCATGCCCTTGCTACATGGAAGCACTATTTACTTGAGGTTGATTTCACAGTGCACGCAGATCATCGGTCAATGAGATAATTCCTCACTCAGACGAAGTTATCTGAGAAGCATATGCATTGGGCTAATTTCTTATCCATGTTTCACTTTCAGATAGTGCATGTGGAGGGTAAAAAGAACGTAGTGGCCGATGCATTGTCAAGGAAACCACAAGCCTGTAGTAACTATTGCTTACCACAGTTTGTTGGATACAATGAAGGACCAATATGCTGAGGATGAGGATTTCTCAAGAATTTATGACCAGCTGTCTAATAATCAGCGGCATGACCATTGTACTCTCAGGGATGACTTTCTTATGATGCATGGTCGCCTTTGTGTCACAAAGCAGTTGAGGTCAAAGGTAATGATAGAAAGTCATGCTCCATTGTACATAGGGCATATAGGCATTGATGCCACGGTGAAGGCAGTGGAACAATTTTTCTATTGGCCACCTTTGAGATGGGATGTAGATGCCTTTTGTCAGAACATGCATCATCTGCGAGAAGGTCAAGTTTGACCGGTAGAAGAAACCGGGATTGTTGCAGCCATTGCCAATCCCAGATAGACCGTAGGAGAGCATTACCATGGATTTCATATTGGATCTTTGTAGGACACCTATGGGAAATGATGGCCTTTGGACTATTATATGCCGGTTCAGCCAAGTAGGCACACTTCATTCCGGTGAGGAAGAAAATTACAACGGATCATATGGCAAGTTTGTTCATACAGAACATGCCTCAGTCTATCGTGAGTGACAGAGATCCGCGCATGACGAGTCTATTTTGGAGGGGGATCTTTGAGAATATGGGCACTACATTGAAGTTTTCATCTTCTTTTCATCCTGAGACAGATGGGCAGTCCAAAGAGGCTAATTCCACTGTTCTAGACTTGCTGAAATGTTATGTGCATGACCATAAGATACAATGGGAGAAGTATTTTCCCTTAGTGGAGTTTTCTTACAACAATATTGTGAATACTTCCACTGGGAAAGCTCCTTTTGAAACAGTGGAAGGAGGAAGGAAAGCCCAAGGATAAATTTTTTGAGGCTGATAAGTATGTTCAAAGCATGGATGTGGCATATCAGAAGGTGAAGCAGGCTCTCCAAAAGACTCAGGCAAGCAAAATAAGGCAGTCGATCCTCACTGTCGTGAATTGGTATTTCAAGAAGCTGATTGGGTTCTTTTGCGTTTTGAAAAGGCAAGGCTGACAAAGAAGAGGGACAAAGAGTGGTTGTTTCCCAAGCTCAATATGAGATACTATGGGTCTTTTCAAATTTCAAAAAGATTAGTGATGAAGCTTACAGGCTGAAGCTACCATAGCTTTCGAGGATTCATAATGCCTTCCATGTAAGTCTGCTTAAGCCATTTAAGGGAGATGTGCCAGATGAAATGCCTTTTGAGATGCAACCATAGGTTGAGGAGTTGGATGAGATCCTAGTTCCAGAGCAGATTTTGGTACATAAAAAAAGGAAGATCAGGGGTAGAGTTTCCTACCGCTACTTGGTGAAATTTAGGAACTTTTTATCATTGCATGCAAAGTGTGTTGGAATTATCGCCATAATTCATGATAGTGACCAATGTATGACTAATAAGTGGATTAGGGATACTTTTCCCTCCTATAGTTAGGATCCCTAACTACAGTTAAAGTTAGCATAGGGTTTGGTCACTTTGACAAAACCCAAGGCTTTTATGTTGTTTCTATCTCTTCAGTATAGTGTGTGCTTTTGCTCTCTCCAGCTCTTTTGCTCTCTTGTAAACACACACACATTCTCACATTTAGTATTTGAGCAGCTAAGCTTCCGTCTTCTTCTTCAGCCCAAGCTCCCGGTTCAGCCATTGTATGGCTGCCGTACAGACGTACCGCCCACATGTGCCAAACGTTGCATCAGTCTTCTCGTCCGTATAGCGCTAGCCCGTATCCGCTTGGTGCCTATCCGTACCAGTCTGTAGGCGCCATACCATTTTGCAGCTCCATACACTATATGGCGTCCGTACAGGCACCCGTACACTGCTCCGCAGTACGTGCGTCGTACAGTCATAGCTCCGCAGTACCTATGTCGTACAATCAAAGCCGCCCGTACAGATGCCGATACTTTGCTTGTACATCTGCACCGTAGATTCCGTACAGCTAAGCTTGAACCTGCGTCAGCAATGAGCATGTTCGTATAGCTGCCGTACAAACTCTCAGCTGCTCGTACATCTGTCCTATCCGTACATTTGGGGGCTTTGGGTGTGCTCACAGGTACATATTTGCACTCAAGGCTGCATTTTCAGCCTGGAGTTGGGATTTTGGGTGTGTTCATTTGCAACTATTTGCAGTTAGAATTAGAGCTTTTGCAGGCCAAGTGCAATCTTGGCAACATTCGGGGATTTTAGTCAATTTGCCCTTTTCTGGTTGCAATTTTCCTCAAGAAATTGGGGCTTTTGTGATTGGGCTGCAATTTCACAGTATACGGGGTGTTTGGATACTTTGCATGCATTTTTGGACTCAGATTGAGTCACATTGCAGACTTTGCAGTGTTTTTTGGCCAATTTTGGGCATTTGCAGGTTATTTGGGTGCATTTTGAGCCTTTGATAGGTTGAGAGCAAGCTGTCCTTTGGTTTTGGACACCCAATTCTCAGTATCTAGGGCTTTTGGATTTTTTGCAGGTGTTTTGCAGGCACATTTGGTAGAGATTCAATTCAGTTTATGCTTTTGGGCTGTTGCATTTTGAGCCATTGTTTGGCTTTTTTTTTGCAATGAGCGGTTTGCTTCAATATCCCGGAAGGGATTTGTGTTGTGCATCTTAATTCCCACGAAGGGAATTTTTTTGTTGGTATTAGCTGCATTTTCTTTGGCAGTTATGGCCCAGAACAATCCCAATGAAGTGTTTGGAGTCCTCACACAGGAGGATAAGTTGGATGGTGGTCACCACAATGTAAATATCCTAAGTCAAAGTACAGTTGACCATTTATTTGATCATAATTAAAGAGTTTTCCATATGGATTAATTATGGTCAAAACAGCTCTTATATTGGTCAAAAAATTGACAACAGTCAAAGATACTTGACTTCGGTCAAGTAAGCCTGATTTCAGTCAGGAAGACTTGGTTTATACCAAGAAGGTTGAGTGCGGTTAACCAAGATGTGCCAACTTCGGTTGGAGAGACTTGACTATAATTAAGGCGCCTCGACCTTTGGTCAAAGCCCCTTAATTATAATCAAGAGCGCTGACTTCGGTCAACCAGAGAATACATATATTTATATATTTGTTATGTGTGCACATGTGTTCAGTGGGGAGGCCCATTGTCACTAAAATTAGTGCATAGTGTATTATTTGCATGCAAAGCGCTGACAATTAATGGGTGCCATGGTGGTGCGCTTTGATTAATTGTTGCAGGTACGAGGAAGGATTATTTTTCCCAAGTGCTATGGAGCCTAACAAGCATCTAGGAGGCGGTTCGCTTGACCAAATGCTTCGGAAACTCTAGAGTTGCCCTTAGTGGCATGTAATAGGACTTAGTCTAGATTTTAGACAAGTGGCATGTTGCCAATTTGAAATGAGTTTGAAGCTCTTGTAATATGGATTCACGTTTTTGGATTTGGAGACATAGCTCTATGCTGAACTATGTACTCAGAATTCTCTCTTCAAGTAATAAAATCCTTCAGAGGGGTCCAGCCCGATATGTTGTCCTGGGCCCTAGTTGTTTGCAGAGTGAGGGAATGAGAGAGAGTTTGAAAGAGTGAATTGAGCGCAGGAATTTGACGTTGGCGTATGAGGGAGGCTTCATGCCTTCGAGGTTACATTGGTATCAGAGCTGAATTTTCATCGCTCTTCTTAGAGCGTGACGATCCAAGAGCAGGAGGTTTAGCGATGTCACGTATGAATGATTTGTGGTAACGCTGACCTTAAATTCTCATTGAAAGAGCAACGGACGGAGAGCCAGCTACTCTGTTGATGTAACCCCAGACAAGGTGTTTTGGCGTATCAAAGGTGGAAGGTTGGCCATTGACGCAGTTTGTGTGATCACGTAGAATGCCAAGGATTGTAAAGGTGTCTGACGGACTACCCACGCAGGCTATGCTCACGTAAGCATAGACTGTCAACCAACACAAATTGGTGGAGAGAAACCGAGATCCTGAGGTAGGGGTCACGTATGGAGACGACGCCAGCGAAATCCATCGCAGGTTATTTAGTGGACAGGTCCAAAGGTGTCCGTAAGCGACGGGAGCTATCTCCCTTTCCTAGCATTGAAAGAAAAAGACTGTCGTTCGGGATGCTCCAAGGGCGTTATGGCGCAGGTGTGTTCATAGCTCAGGCCATGAGATTTCATTAGGAGACGTCGCCGGACGGGGAAGGCTGATAGACGGACCTTCACGCAGGCTCCCGCGACACGCGATGCTGACCAGCAACCAAGGTCTGGAACCTTAGGCTGCGCTGATGTGGCGCTCAGTCAGGCAGCAGATGATGTGGCAGGTCAGCAGATGACGTGGCAGCCAGGTGGCATGCATGTGCAGATGCTGATGTGGCAGTACATGTGGCAGCCAGATCAGATGCTGACATGGCACTGACACGTGGCTGATGTGGCAGACCATGGCTTCATCTAACCTAATCTTGGTTAGTGGACTGGTTAGAGGTCCAGTTAGTTCAACCAGACTAGTCTGGTCACTGTAACCAGTCCAGTTAGTCTAGTTGCAGACTAACCAAACCAGAACCAGTCAGTCTGGTTAGAGTAACCAGCAGTTACCCATCTGGTTACTGTTATAAAAAAAAAGACAGTTGCAGAGACTGTTTCTGCCAACAGTTTTCACCTACCTGAGAGAGTATTTACTGTCAGAAAAAGCAGAAATCAGAGAAAATCAGAGATTTGCAGAAAAAGAATATGCATGCCTTTGAGCAGTGAAAAGAGGGAAAAACAAATGCATTCTGAGTGCTTTTTGCAGCAACCAAGAAAGGGGCAACACAGTCGTTGATGCTTTGGCCACTTTGTGGGTATATGCTTTGAATTGACAGCCCATTACTGGCACAAGTTGTGAATGCAAGACACCCCTTGTTGAGGTAATTTTTCTCTTTGAAAAGCAAAGGTTGCGTGCATCAGTTGCGCACACAGTGTGTGTGAGAAACTTGCAGATCTCAGACAAGTTGAAGGAGAATGGCTCAATCACCTATCTAGTGGGATTCACAAGATAGGGATGCACATCCAAGATAGAGAAGTGTGTAGCAAAATCAGCAAGAATTTGAGCAGATGGTACGCATTCGTATGCAGGAGATGGAAAATCTCAGAAGGGATCCAAGAGCTCAGCATTTGTTTCAAGCAGAAACTATGCCTAATGTAGCTTATGATGTGCCAATGCCAGAGGCACACTCTCGTGTACAGCCCGAGAGAGAGGGAGCTCATAGGGGACGGTCTCATAGCAGGAAGAGATTGAGGCATCATCCCCGATCTCCAAGCCCTTCACCGTCTACCTCGAGCTCAACTTCTGTATCTTCTTCTTTATTAGATAAACCATCCAAGAAAAGAAGGAAACACAAGAGGTCTAGGAAGAGCAAGTCTTCCAGAGAGACCAAGGAATTCAAAGATGGAGGTAAATCTGTCAAGTTTATGACCTATAATGGACAATATGGTCATACAGACAAGGCACTGCAGTTCATTAGACAATATTTGGTACATAAATTTTTTCAGAATCCTCCAAGTTGAGAATGGTCAGTTTGCACTTGATAGCGACAGCTAGTACATGGTGGAGTGCACAGACCACAGATGGGGCAGCCCCAAAGAGGTGAAAGGGCTTCAAGAAAGCCTTCTACCAGCAGTTCATGCCTAAACAGTTTAGAGATCCTGTTCTTCAAGATTGGGACAGTTTGCATATGGATGCAGGAGATACAGTGGATGTGTACAACCAAAAGTTTTGGGATGCTAATTTGCAGGTTGCACCTTTCAAAAAGATCTCCAAAAGAACCCAAATGAGAAAGTACAGAGCAGGTCCTAGTCCAAAAATTCAGGCAGTGGTGAATGCTTTGGGGGCAAAGAACATTCTGGACATTATGCATTCAGCCTCAGCAGCTAGTCTTGTGCCGTTACAAGATCCATCCACATTGCTATCCTTGCATGCAAGAGGTACTGAAAGGAAGAAACGTGATTTTTCAAAATGAGAAAAGAAAGAGTATCCCAAGGTTGAAAAGAAAGGGTTTCAGCCTCAGAAGCCGAGGGGTACTCAGCTTTTAAGGTCATATAAAGGCAAATCCCCATTCACTCTTGAATAGATAGCTGAATTCCGTAGAGATGGGAAATGCTTTAGATGTGGGAAAGAGGGGCATATGGCTGCCCAGTGCCGTGATAAGCCTTCGGGTTCTAAGGAGCAGAAAAAGCCACAAGTACCACCAAGACCAATGGTGGGAGCAGTCCCAGATGTTTTGGGTAGTACCTCAGACCCAAAGGAAAAAGAGCTTTTACTATCATGGGGAAAGATAAGAGATCAGCAAGCATTAATCCTATTTGATCCAGGGTCCACAGACAATTTCATATCTGAAGATTTAGCCCTGAGATTAGGGATAAAAACTGAAGAGCTAGGTAGAGCTCTTGATGCTGATCAAATATTCCAGGGAAATCTAGTGCAAGTTACTCGTTTGATTGGAAAGCTTCGTGTCCATGTGCAGAGTTACGTAGATTAAGAGGACTTCTTAATTTCTCCTCTCAAGCAGCATGACGTTGTACTTGGTACACCGTGGTTCTATCGAAAGGAAGTAACGATAGAATACCTTGAGAGGGTGCTGAGTTTTATCCATAGGGAGGAAAACCAGCATTTAGTTGCCAGGAATAAAGGGGAAACTATCCCGATTGTATCTGATGTTACATGTGGTAAAGCAATAAAGTCTGCAATTTCCGCGTACATGGTTTTTGTAAAAGAAAAAGAGAATGATATGCATGCTGAAATGAATGATGCAGACAAAGATAAATTTCAGTTTCTTGTAAACTTTAGAGATTTTTTTCAGATGCTTTGCCAGGGGAGTTACCCTCAGAGAGACCAGAAGATCATCAGATAGAGTTAATGCCTGGTAGTGAGCCACCAAATAGACCACCTTATAGAGTAGATGATGTGCTTGACTAGCTCAAAGGAGCAACAGTTTTCAGCAGGATAGACTTGAAGAGTGGTTATCATCAAGTCAGAATACAACCACAAGATGTGCATAAGACAGCTTTTCGCACTACTTTTGGGTTGTATGAATACTTAGTGATACCTTTTGGGTTGATAAATGCTCTAGCCACATTCAATAGAATGATGGATTGCATCTTCCAATAGTACAGGCACTTCACGGGTACTTTCTTTGATGATATCCTAGTCTTTTCAAAGACAGAAGAAGAGCACAGGGAACATCTTGCTTTGGTGTTTCGAGACTTCGAAATCATCAACTTTTTGCCAATAGCAAGAAAAGTGAATTCTTTTTGGAAGACATCCATTATCTGGGTCACATAATATCCAAGAATGGGATATAGATGGATCCTGCAAAGATTTGAGCCATCCAAGAATGGCATGAGCAGGTCTGTAGTTTTTTGGGACTTTGCTCCTACTACAGGAGATTCATCAGGCATTTTGCTAATATTGCAGCTCCACTACATGACCTTACTAAGAAAAATGCAGCCTTCACATGGGGAATGTCACATAAGAAAGCATTCAATACACTCAAGGTGAAGTTGACTACAGAGCCTATTCTTGTAGTCTCGGATCTGTATTAATCTTTTGATGTTGATTGCGATGCGTGTGGAGAGTGTGTTGGGACTACATTACATCAGAATGGACATGTAGTAGCATACGAAAGCCGAAGATTATGTGATGTTGAAAGATATCTGGGAATCTATGAAAAAGAATTGTTGGCTGTAGTTCATGCTGTGAATACATGGAAGCGTTATCTTTTGGGTGCAGATTTTACTGTTAAAACAGATTACCAAAGTCTGAGATATTTTCTAACTCAGATAAAACTTTCCGAAAAGCATATGAAATGGGCAAATATGCTGTCAATGTATCATTTTCAGATTGTCCACGGAACAGAGTAGCAAATGCCTTGTCCCGAAGACCCCAGGTCAACAATGTGACTATTGCTTATCATCAGGACTTGGAAGGCATGAGGGAGCAATATGCTAATGATGCATATTTTGGTGAGATATTATAGCAAATGCAAGAGGGGCAGTCCACCAGTCACTTTTCCTTGAAAGATGGGTATTTAATGAAAGATGACTGCCTATGCATCACCGAGGAGACGAGGAAAAAGATTTTGGAAGAATGCCATGCACTTCCCTATGCTGGACATAGAGGAATTACAGCAACAACTCTAGCACTAGAGAGGTATTTCTTTTGGCCAGGGATGTGGAAAGATATACATCAGTTTGTTACTGAATGTCTTACGTGTCAGAAAGTGAAGTATGATAGACGGAAGACACTTGGCCTACTTATGCCTCTTCCCGTGCCTCAGGCACTATGGGAAAGTATTACAATGGACTTCATTTTTGATTTGCCAAGATCAAAGTCAGGGAATGATGGGATTTGGATTACAAATTCACATTCCTAGAGCATTGGAGGATTCACAATGCATTCCATGTGAGTCTTCTAAATAAATTTCAGGGGCGAGAGCCTATAGAGGCAATATCAGAGGATCCACCAGAAGTGGATGCGCTGGAGGAGGTCCTTTAGCCAGAGCAGATTGTGTACCATACTGTACGCAAAGGCCCTCAGGGCAAGGAATTTTACAGGTACCTTGTAAAATTCAAGAATTATACGGCATTGGATGCCAAGTGGATGGACTAATACATGTCCGATCATCCACAGCTTTTGGATGTTTACAAGGAAGCTTTTCAGTTGAGGTCAACTGAATAAAAGCCGAGGGGATGTCACCACAAGGTAAATATCCTAAGTCAAAGTACAGTTGACCATTTATTTGATCATAATTAAAGAGTTTTCCATCTGGATTAATTATGGTCAAAAGAGTTCTTATATTTGTCAAAGAATTGACAACAGTCAAAGATACTTGACTTCGGTCAAGTAAGCCTGATTTCGATCAGGAAGACTTGGTTTATACCAAACTGCGGTTAACCAAGATGTGCCAACTTCGTTTGGAGAGACTTGACTATAATTAAGGCGCCTCGACCTTTGGTCAAAGCCCCTTAATTATAATCAAGAGCGTTGACTTTGGTCAACCAAAGAATAAATATATTTATATATTTGTTATGTGTGCACATGTGTTCAGTAGTGCGCTTTGATTAATTGTTGCAGATACTAGGAAGGGTTATTTTTCCCGAGTGCTATGGAGCCTAACAAGCATCTAGGAGGCGGTTCGCGTGACCAAGTGCTTCGAAGACTCCAGAGTTGCCCTTAGTGGCATGTAAAAGGCCTTAGTCTAGATTTTAGACAAGTGGCATGTTGCCAATTTGAAATGAGCTTGAAGCTCTTGTAATATGGATTCACATTTTTGGATTTGGAGACACAGCTCTATGCTGAACTATGTACTCGGAATTCTCTCTTCAAGTAATAAAATCCTTCGGGGGGGTCCAGCTCGACATGTTGTCCTGGGCCCTAGCTATTTGTAGAGTGAGGGAATGAGGGAGAGTTTGAAAGAGTGAATTGAGCACAGGAATTTGACGCTGGCGTATGAGGGAGGTTCCATGCCTTCGAGGTTACAATGGTACCAACTACTCCCTATGGAGTTTTATGGTTCACAATATCTTAGTTGGCAAACACTTATGGGACTATGTCAATGGGGACGAGCCACGACCAGAGAATGTGGTAGCACCTACCACTCCTCCTCAACAAGGTGTAGGAAGGGGTAGAGGACAAGCTCAAGGTGAAACCGGGCTAGAAACCCTAAAACAAATATGTATTCAGCTCTGAAACCGGGCCAGAAACCCTAAAGCGTATCTGTATTCAGCTTTTAAACCCTAAAAACGAATCACTTCTGGTAGAAATGTGGCCTGGATCTTCGATTCGCAGCAGATAATCACCAAGATAGATTTTGAATTTCATAGATAACAGGGAAAAACAGCATCTAATAGCTTCATATGACGAGTAGCAGCAGATTTCTTCGGGGAATCAAAACAAACTGAGAGAGGGACAGAAAAAACAAAGATTGCTACTTCCACGCAATATTTCACAAGAACTTCATGATAGAAACTGGAGAACACAAACTGAAATCTGAAAATCAGAATTGCAGCACTTATCTCAAAGATTCTTTGCGATAGAACGAAGGGAGTGAAGAAGGAGATGCAGCACGCGCCCAGAAATAAGGGCTGGACCCCCCCGAAGGTCTTTATTGCAATAGAATATGCCTTTGAAAAGAGCATGAAGCTGGGTACAACTCTTGAATGGATCTGCGAGGCCTCAGGTCTTTCTTTTATAGACTAGACCTAGCAAAAAGCTAGGGCTTGCTTTCTAAAAGCTGCTTTTACAAAAAAACCAAGCTTTTCAGGCTTTCTTTTTAAATGTGGTGCTTTTGGTGCCTTTTTAATCTCGTGGGCCCTCCTTTTAAAGAGGTGTCCCGCTTGTCCATGCTTTTAGGCCTCGTGGGACTTGCCTTTTGTGCATTTCTTCCCACTCTTGGATTCTTTTTGCACTCTCTTAGGTCCTACACATTGCACAAACAAGTTCCAAGACTTTACCCCATTAGAGGTTAGCGAAATGCATGCATTCCTAGCTCTTGGGCTAATCCTAGTCGCTTGTGGGCGTCCCCACAGTTCTCTTTTACTAATGCAAAGCAAAAGTTAAACAAGGCTTATTCTAGTAAACCAAAGTCAACTTTCTTGACCATCGCCAATGCAATAAAGAATCCTCTTTATGTCTTTGGAGAAGTACCAATTTGGTGACACAAGGTGTAGGACAAGTGCTAGGAGCAGCAGCTGCTGCAGCGGTGGCTCCCACACATGAACAGAAAAGGTGGGATTCACACGATGCACTAGCACTTTCAGTTATCTCCCAATCTGTCAAAAGGTTTATCATTCCGCACATTCGGTCATGCAAGACCTCAAAGGCAGCTTCATATATTTTGCCAAATTTTGGAGAGTATGTTTTCAGCTCGCAATGATGGTAGGGTCTCTTTCCTGAAGAGAGAGTTGACTCATCTCTTATGGATGAGGGTGACTTTATGTTTGAGTACCTCACCAAACTTCAAGATTTGAGAGAGAAATGTTGAATATTGATGAGATCATTCCAGATTCAGAGATGGCCACTACCACTCTGAATTCTCTTCCTGAGTCTTATCTTGGCTTTCACACTTCATTGAATTTGTCATTGAAGGGGGGTGGCAACCCTCTCACTTTTCATGAGTTGATAGGACTTTTGTTGCAGGAAGAACAAACCAGGATAAACATGGCTTCACGAGCTGGTGAACATATGCCATGCTTTCGAAATTCAAGCCCAAAGGGAAGGGGCAGCATAAGCAGCATGCAAATCAGGCTTCACATCAGCATAAAGCTGATTCTGGACAGCCTTCTCACAAGGCTAGGAATGATGCAGAGAAGCCCAAGAGAAAGGGTGTTTGTCATTATTGTAAGAAGCCGGGTCGCTACATAGGGGAATGCAAGAAAAGAATTGCCAAGGAAAAGAAAAAGGATTCAGGTATGGCTGTCACAGATTCAGCTCCTCATGCATATGATGGTGGTAATGCTTCAGCCAACTCAGTGGAAGAAGAGTATGCCTTTTTGACTTGCAGTCCTGATTTTCAGGTGGTTGCTCTACAGATTATAGCCATATCTGAGGATGACTCTTATGCTTTTATGACTTGCAGTTATGCTAGATGTGGGGCATATGAATTATGGCAAGTTGATGACACTTCAAAAATATTCTATGGTTGATGCTTTGCCTCCTCCTCATGCGTGTGAAGAGTGCATACTTGAGAATATGCACAGGTTCCCCTTCAAGAAGGATGGTGCTGTACGAGTTGTTCGTAAATTACAGCTCATTCATAGTGATGTTTGTGGTCCCATGAGGACTCCTGCGTTGGGTTATCTCTATTATGTCACATTTATTGATGACTACTCAAACTACACTTGGGTCTATGGTTTAAATAAAAAATCAGATGTGTTTAAGCATTTTTTGACACTTTGTAGCAAAGGTTGAGAATGAGTTTAGATTCTACGTACAGATAGAGGGGGGGAGTATATGTCTCATGAATTTAAGGCTTATTTGAAAGAGAAAGGCATCACACATCAGTTTACAATGAGGCTTACCCCTCAGCAAAATGGCAAAGTTGAGCGGAAGAATAGAACTCTTATGGAGATGGATAGATGCATTCTCACAAGCAAAAAGTTGCCTCACATATTTTGGCTTGAGGGTCTCATGTGTGCCAACTATGTTTTGAATCATGCTCCCACTAAGGCTTTGAAATCAAATACTTCTTATGAAGTTTGTCATGGGAGAAAGCCTTCAGTCAAACATTTTCGTGTCTTTGGATGTGTTGCATATGCCCATGTGCCTGTTGATTTTCGACTTAAGCTGTCAGACAAGGCACTTAAATGCATATTTGTTGGATATAGTGCAGAGAGCAAGTCTCTACAATCCTGCTTCACGCAAGATTTTTGTCAGCAGAGATGTAATATTTTCAGAAAATTCAGCACATAGACAAGCTGAATTTAATGTTCCAGCTTCTTCCACCTCGGATGATGTTTTTGAGGGATTGCTACCCATTGCATTGGGTTCTGGAGCTGATATCCCTGCTGAAAATAAGAATTTGCAGCAACCTTCTCATATTTCACATGCCCCGATTCAGCCACAGGCTGATTTAGCTCCTGCACAGTCAGTGGAAGATGCTGTTAGGCAAGAGATTACAGAAATACATACAGCCAAATTAGTTCCCCATTGACTGCTCCAAACTCTCAGGGAGAGTACGCTTGATGCTCCTTTGCCTGGTAGAACTCGTAGTGCAGCAGGGGGGGCCTTCTTGATGAGGAAGAGCCTGATACTTTTGAAGAAGCTAAGGACAATGCGCATTGGATGAATGCCATGCAAGATGAGTTGCAGTCCATTGAGAAAAATCAGACCTGGAATCTTGTGGATTTGACACCAGGCAAGAATGCCATAGGTACCAAATGGGTTTTCAAATTAAAAAGAAAATCAGATGGCTCCATTGACAGGTACAAGGCATGCCTCGTTGCAAAAGGCTATGCTCAGAAGAAGGGCATTGATTATGAGGAGACATTTGTACCTACTTCCAAGATGACAACTATCAGATCAGTTATCGCTATGGCTGCATATTTTGATTGGAATGTTCATCAATTGGATACAAAAACAACGTTTCCTAATGGAGACTTGTTGGAAGAGGTTTATGGCAAACAACCTCTTGGCTTTGAAATTTCAGGTCATGCACATAGAGTTTGCAAGCTGAATAGAGCTTTGTATGGGCTGAAACAAGCCCCATGTGCATGGTACTCCAAGATTGATGTCACGAGGACGTGAAATTATGGGACTTTTGATTTGCGACTCCCGTAATTTGCGTGTGACTGCCTTGAGTCTCTGGGGCGCCAGGGTCCGGCCATGGGGCGGGACTTGGGGAATTAAAATTCCTAGTGGGCCCTTGGAAATAGTGAATGTGCACCCAGTTACTAGGCAATTAATTCCTAGGGCCAAAGTATGCAACAGGGGGGGCAAAAGAGTGGTGCAATTAAAAAACTGCTTTTAGGGGCCAAAAGAGTGGTGCAATTAAAAAACGTTGCTTTTTGGAGCCTAGGGCTTTAAAAGGGGGAAGGGAGTCCTTCTTTTAGGTTCAGTCGGCCAAATCAGTTTCAGAGGAGCCAGATCATTAGTTTGGAGCTGCCAGAGCGTGCTAGGTGCTGCTAGAGTCAAATCGCTTTTTACCAGGAGGTTCTAGAGCTTGCTAGGGAAATTCGTTTTTACCCAGGGGCCAGTTTCAGGTGATCCAGAGCCTGCCAGGGAAATTCGTTTTTTACCTAGGGGCCAGTTTCAGGTGATCCAGGGCCTGCCAGGGAAATTCGGTTTTACCCAGGGGTCAGATCCAGGTGATCCAAGGCTTGCCAGAGCAAATACACAATTGATCCAGGAGCTTGTTGCTGGTGGCGATTTCTGCCAGGGTGTCTATTCCAGTTTGCGATTTCTTTTGGGCTCTTCCACGTTGTTCTAGGTGCCTGCGATTGGTTCTAGGGCTGTTCCAGGAGTTATGGACTTGACCAGGCTGCTCCGGGTGAACTGCGACTTGCTTTTTTAGGATTTCAGACTCTACAGGAGATTTCAACCTGATTTCTGGAGCTTTCTGGGTGTTGTGGCTGGTATTGGTATCTTTCTAGGCGTGGGTGTTCTATTCTAGGCTGCTTCTGGGCTATGGTAGGACGGAATCCTCTTTTCTCTGCAAGATCTTGGGTTTCCTAGCCCCGGTGACCTAGCTCTATGGATACCGGGTAGAAGGAGGCTTGCTTTTGCCGTTCCCTGATTGGTTGCTGGCTAGTTATTGCGTTTGGGTTTCTTTCCTCGCGAAGAAGGGTTGATTTATGCTGTTGGGCAGTGGCTAGGGAGGCTATAGATTGAGGCAATCCGTTGGGAAGTGTTTGGTTGTTTGATTGCACCAGAGTTCAGCTGTTGAGGACTTTGTCTTGCAGTTGTTCAGTTGTGTTTGGCTGGTTGGGCACTTGGTTGTGCGATTGCAAGAGTGGTTCAGACAGTGGATGCTATTGGGGTCTTTGTTGCATGCTTTGGTTGGCTGAGAATACAGGGTTGTCTAGTGATTGGTTGCCGATCACCGTTTGAAGTTGAGCAGGAATTACAGGGTGGGCTGGACGAGGAGTCTGCGGGCGTTGGTTTGCATGTGGTGCAGCTTCCCAGAGACCTTTGTAATCAGTTGCTTTTCTTCAAATGAATGTTAAATAAATATCGCAAGGGGTGCCAACGTTTGGGGCCAATCGGTGTCTTGTTTGTGAGTAGGAGCGCTCTAGCTTCCCTGTGATTTGTTCTGTGGTGCATATTTACTTGTCTATTTATTGTGTATGCTGTATTTAAGTGGATCCTACCACCCTTTACGTTGTTGAGGTTGGTTACAATTGATGCCTTTTTGACTAGCAAGGGGCTTCATAACAGTCCAACTGAAAGGGGCTTCATAACAGTCCAACTGAAAGTACCCACTACATCAACTGCAATACTTTGAACTTATCTCCTTTTGGTGATTGATCCTTTTCTTGTATATCATCACATTGGTAGAGCAGGGGGGTGCTGGAATTATCGCCAAAGTTCATGGCAGTGACCAATGTATGACTAATAAGTGGGTTAGGGGCACTTTTCCCTCCTCAAGAGATTTTTCCTCCTAATCACAGTTAGGATCCCTAACTACAGTTAGTGGTTAGTGGGTTTTGTCACTTTGACAAAACCCAAGGCTTGTATGTTGTTTCTATCTCTTCAGTATAGTGTGTGCTTTTGCTCTCTCTTGCTCTCTTGCACACACACACACATTCTCACAAAGTGGTTGGAAGAGGATGATCTGGCAGATACATCTCATTTGCTATAGCTCTACCTAGAAGCTTTCAGCTTGAGCCTACTTCGGTTGTGGCTCCTTCAAGCTCAACAGAGCGTATGTCTGGAGCATTACCTGATGCTCAAGAGAGGGCTAGAACCTTTGTTTCTTTTGTACAGACATGCTTAGATATCTAGAGGTCGCTTGGTGACATTGTATGTTCACCCGCGGTACTGCTTGCTGTCAGTATATTTGCCTTGGGACTTCTATGACAATGTACTAGTCACTATGAGATGGTTTTTGCAGTGTATATGGATTGCTATCCTAGGCTCCGAACAATCATATATGCTGTGTCAGTTCGTAATACATGCTTCTATGATAGTATATTCACATGTATTTCAGTCATTGCATAGCCTTGTAACATCCAGTTGCAATTGAGGTCGCTTGCCATGTTTCAAGAGAGGGGTATGTCACGAGCCCTGGAAAACTGGTTGGCAAGGCCACATGGTGTGGATGTGCAAGATTTTCCCCTAGGGAATTGTATCGTGGGGAAAATTTAGGGTTTAGGTCCAAGAGGGGCCAAATAACCTTAGAAGTTTAAGTTGGCCATTAGTTTGGTCTTAAAGAGTGCCCTGCTAGAGGGGCATGGGGGCAAATGAAGAGGGGGATGCCATGTGGCATCTCTCATACCTTGGATGGATTTGGAAGCTAACTTGAGGAAACACCTGGAGAACCCAGGGGGGGGAAGATAGATGCGACGAATTGACGGAGAGCAAAAAAGCACATACGGGACATATGAAATCGGAGAGGGAAGCGAGAGATGACGGACGGAATCCATGCGGGGCTGACGGCAGAGGCTTATGGACTGATTTCCATGGGCTAAGGCGAGGCCTGAAGGAAGATTCCCGCTGCTGTATGGACGCTGCACGGGCTGGAACAGGCTGGTACGGACGACCATATGTCGTGAGAGTGGCTATACGTATGAGCCGTACTCTACGTACTAGAGTACGGGTTGGCACGGGAAAGCTATGCACATGCTCTTGCTAGCAGTGTACAAACAGCCGTACAAGGACATGCTAGTGTACGGACTGCTGTACGGAATAACACATACAGCTGCTTCGGGATTGTGATGGGCTAAGCACGAGCTATTTGCTGATGCTTCGGGCTGCGTATGCGGGCAAGTGGATCTTGGCTGCACGGGCAGCTTCTTGTGAGGCAAGATGGAAAGTGTGCTTTCAAAATGGGTATGCATTAGCTCGCGAATGAGCTTGGTTCGAACTTCGGCTAGTTAAGAGTTCTCACATGCCTCATTGAGTTGCTTCCAGTTGTGAGTCGTTTTTGGAGCTTTTTGGATGCCCTCCAAGGTTCCCAGCCGAGATGGGTTGATCAAAATATCAGATGTCAAAAATATAGATGCCGTTCATGGTGGATGCTTACAGTTTAGGTCCTTGATCCTGAGGGTGTGGGCAGGCCAGTTATGCTCTCTCACCCATTGCTTGGGTATTTTAGTGAATCCGAGAGCACTTGTGGCAGTGAGGGGAGTTGTGTGACCCCATATGGGCTGCTAGCAACAACTCCAAATCTTATGTAGGTGTTTGAGAATAGATGGATGCCCATTTCCATTGGGGGGAGTAATAGCAGAACCGAGCAGGGTCATTGCTTGGAAAACTAATGCCTAGTGAGAGTGGGAAATGTATTGAATGCTAGTGAGATTGAGTTCACTGTGTATCTAATTTGCTGGTTTCTCCAACTAATAAAGAAATACCGAAAGGGGCGCCAAGGGTTTGGGGCCAATCTGTGTCCTGGTCTTGGAGCAGGAGAACTCTAGCTCCCAATCTGTGTTTAAGTTATTAGCTGAATTTTGTTAGTGTGAAAGCTTTGGCTGGTTAGTTGTCTAATACCGCCCTCTTGTTGGCCTTGAGGCCGGTTTCAGTCCTCCTAGGCTACAGCTTGTTTTCTACCAGGTGTTGCTGGCGCATTAGGTGCAGCATCGGTGGGGTTGGGGTTCATCCCATCCCCATTCAAAAGACCCCATAAACCTTTGGCAACATCACATTTTTAACCATGAAACTCCATAAAGAGCAATTGGTGCCATCAAGTTTGTCCTCCTAGCACAAAGCTCCAACAAACAAATTATTATTCTGAGCCATTGTCAAAAAAATGCACAAGCTGCCCTCAAAATTCACTTACTGTGATTGATTTCTGCACCAAATAAAGGCTATTTGTTACGTCACCACAAGCCAATGCTTGGCTTAACAAATGCACATGGAATGTACCTGCAAACAACAAAAGCAAGCAAAGGAGAAAGAAAGAAAGAAAGAAAGTTTATTAAAGTCTTCGGAAGACCGATGGGTCTATGAGACTGTGAAAATCCTGATACAACAAGCTGTGGTAGTGGAGCTACTAAACGAGCGTCCGTACCAATGCAAAAGCAAAAATGCAGAATGGCAGTACTAAGTCCTAAGTACAACATAGTCATGTCGATGGTCAACTATATATCAGTCTCAGCATTGTCATCATCATCATCGGCAGCAGCAAGATATCAGGATGGATGAGGCAGTGGAGGCATGAAGTCAGCAATAGAGTGCTGTCGGCCACTCAGAGGTGCAGTCCTGGCACGTCTCCTGGTCGTAGCTTTGCGTCTGACTAGGGCTATTGTGACCCCTGCGGTCGGGCTCCGGGTCACGGTCATGTCGAGGCCTCGTCTTGTGGGGGTCCATGTGATCTAGCTGAAAGAACTCCGTGATAGAGCTCTGAGAGGGATCAGCCGAGGAAGAAGTCTACTCCTGTCTCCGTGCTTGAAGTATCCTCTCACGGTGTCTAAGAGCAGAAGCCCAAATTTCTGAGCAAACGCAAATGCACCTTTCTTAGGGGGAATAAACAGCCTGAGCAGAAATAGAGTTCAAGAAACAGCAAGTCGAGCTGCTTTGACTGAATTTCGTACATTTACAAAGTCTGCATCTTCTTTATAGCATGAAACACACTCAATCTCTCATCGTCCAACTTTGTGTCCATTCGGTTTGCCAATCTCCATTTTGCACAAAACCACCTCAGGTTTGGTTAAGCAGCAACCGAATTGAGGTGCACGAAAGCAGAACTGGTCAAGCCTAAAGAGTGGGAGGCAATGAGCAACTTGCTTTGATACCAAATGAATGAGTGAAGTACAAAAAGGTCCAAACATGGCAAAACCCCCAAAAAACAAAGTTAATAATTAACTAGGGTTGAGAGCACACACACGCGCGCCCCCACTAACTCAACTAGTAACTGTGATTAGGAGTAAAAACCTTATACTACAAGAAAAAATGAGCCTGTAACCTTCTAATTATTAATACACTTCATGCTGCATGAAATTTCATGGAATCAAGAGGAGGCCCTATACCTTATCAATGGTACCATCTGACTTCCTTTTTAGCTCATACAGCCATTTCGCACCGATTGCCTTCTTACCAACATGCAAATGCACTAATTCCCGAGTGTAGTTTTCCTGAATAGACTCATACTTTGCTGTCTGAGAGGAGCTGACAGCTTACTGCCCTGCGAAGTTTGTAGAAGCCACCGAGGGACTGATCTGGCTTCTTGTGCAGCTGCCCTCTTCTCTGACAATTTCTTCCACATCAGCATGTGCTATAGGCTGTTCATGACCCTGATCTGGAGCATCCAAAGTCTGCTGTGCAGGCTGCAAATACTGATCCAAAGTTTGTTGCGCAGTTTGCAAATGCTGATCTTCTGCTGCTTGTTCTAATCTGCTGTCAACTGGCAGTCTTCAAATACTTCTTTTTTGAACCTGCAGGTAGCTGTCTTTCAAACTCAGTCATGGACTGATCTGACATGAACCACATCTGTACCGACATGATCCTCTGAATGTGAGGATTGTAGAGATGGTAAACCTACTTTTGTCAATCCATTTTTCCTCTTAGCAACATCGTTTGGTGAGGTGCATATGGCACTGTACACTGGTGCTTAATGCCTTTTTCCTGCAAATTTTCCTAAAAGCACTTGACATGTAGCAAACCCCCCACAACCCCCCACCTCCCCTCCCTTGCCCGCCCCCTTGCCACTTTTCGTTCTGTCAGTCCTTAGAGTCTACCCTTGCAGCCTGTCTGGTTTTCAGCCATGGCAACAAAATGCTGCAAACACATAAATACATCAGATTGATCCTTCAAAGAATAGACCCATGTAACTTTAGAAACGTCTCAACAAAGGTCACAAAGTACAGATTCTTTCTCAAGGATGGTGTCCTCATGAGACCACACACATTACTCTGTATAAGCTGCAATATTTTGATAGTCGTAGCTGGTCCATCCCTTGGAAAGGCATTCCTGTGCAATTTTCCCAAAATTCATGGTTCACAGACATGTTTTGGAGGGATCTCTAGTGAAGGTGTATTTAATACCATATTGTATTTTTTATAAAAGCTGCAAATCCCCATAGTATGCCACAAGTTCGCATCTTTCATTGCAGATGTTGCTATTCACACAAGCATTTTGCATGCTGCTGTCGTGTGCACCAATTGATATAAACTATGATGTAAAGTGCTTGTAGTGACTATGTGGTAGTCGTTTTCTCTCTCTTAAGATGCACTGATCATCCTAAATAATGACAACATATCCTCCTCTACCAAAAGAGGAATCAGAAAGCAAATTCGTACATATTCGTGGAGAATAAAGGCATTTGGAAGACACAAATTGGCTGCATCTGCACATGAAAAAATAATCTTCCAAACTCACTTCACAGGATATGAAGAATTGTTGGCACAGGATACTCTTTTGCCAAAAGGGGCAGGTTGCAAATCAACGAACAAGTGCTTCTTGGAAATAATCTGCCTAAATGCACCACTGTGAAATGCCAAACTGCATGTGAAGTATTACTCACACTGAGCGAACTGTCCTCAATAACAGGATCATAACTGCATACCAAAAAGGACCGCTCTTCAGCCACAATTTGTTGAAGCATTATCCTTGTCAACAAGTAGAGAGAATTGTGGTAACTCGAATAGGACTCTGGCAATGATTGCAATGTCGTAGAGATCAAAGGTAATTTCATTAATATTCAGGAGTTACTCTCTAAGATGTTGTATCTTTGTTGGATACTATCGGTCTCATGCATATTTAGCTTCGCAAGATCCTTCTTAAGAAATGAAACCCTTGCCTCATTCTTAGCCTGATACACATGGTCTGCATGACATGCCATGCATGCAAAGAGGTCTTGCTAGGCTTGATGTGTGGAATAATAAACCTTTTGATTGACAAAGATTGAAGGCAAGAGCCTGGGCATCACAAGCATCCCATCTTCTCTGATGAGCTGTGACAGTGCAGCTGTTACAGGTGTCAGTCTAGCCACTATTGCAGCTTGTGTTCCACCAATTGTGGCCGGGGCATTAGGTGCAGTATCCTTGGGGTCGAGCTTCATCCCCCATTCACAACACCCCATAAACCTTTGGCAACAACAAATTATTACCAATGAAACTCCATAGTGATTGGGGCATGAAGTTTGGCCTCCTAAGATGCAACTTGTGTTCCAATAGGTGTAATTGGGTTGGCATGGCCTTAGGTGCAACATTAGGTCGAGCTTCATCCCCATTCATAAGACCCCATAAATCTTTGGCAACAGCACATTTTTAACAATGAAACTCCATAGTAATTCATTAAGTTTGTCCTCCTAGGCAGCAACTTGTGTTCTAGCAAGTGTGGTTGGGCTGGCAGGGCATTAGGTGACAATGTACCAAAATTTTCTTCAAACTTATCTTTAAACTCAATAGTAATTGGGGCCATCAAGGTTGTCCTCCTAGGCTGCAGCTTGTGTTCTAGCAGGTGTGGCTGGGCTGGCAAAGCATCATGTGTGGCTGGGTTGGCAGGGCATTAGATGCAGCATGTGCAAGGTCGGACATCATCCACATTCACAAGACCCCATAAACCTTTCGCAAAAGAGCGAGAGGGCAATGAGCAACTTGCTTTGATACCCAATGAATGAGTGAAGTACAAAAAGGTGTGAATATGACAAAACGTTTAAAACTCAAACTTAACCACCAATTAGGGTTGAGAGCACACAGCTAAACACACCTACTAACTTAACCACTAACTGTGGTTAGGAGGACAAACCTTATACTACAAGGAAAAAGTGCCCCAACCTTGTTCTAATTAGTACACTGACACTACCTTAATATTTCCAACAGATGATTGCTTGCAAAATTCATGGTATCAAGAGGAGGCGCTATACATAGTCAAGTGATGTCTCGCTCTTGATTTAGACTTAGTGAGGTACACATAGGTAAAAAACATGATGTTTCTCTGCATTTTAAGTGTTGCGTTATCAATATCTTAAGAAGATGTAAGGAGGAGCTTTTACATGAAGTGAAGCATGTTTTCCGATCATAGCTCCAACCTCTCTCCTTGTGCATTCTCTGAGTTGTTCCTAGGCTCATCAGTTATCTCTTGTAGGTGTGATAGACACCTCCAGCTGCTCCCGTGGGGGGTAGGATCTCATGCTGATACCCGTTCTTACTTTCTTTGGTTTCATAGGCTTTTTGGGCCTTCCGCAGACGTTAATGAACCTTTCTTTCTTTCTTAGTACTACAATACGGTCTATCTGCAGCAAGTGCCCCCTTCCGCTGTCTGCCTCATTTCTTTTGTTTTTGTATTCCTCTTGAAGCTGTCTTCCCCTCCTTTTATTCTCTTATGGGAATTAAGTGCATAGCACACAATATCAAACTCCTGGATGAAAACGTCTTTGAGATCATATTGTAACAAAGAAGGCAAGTGCTCAAATGGATGAGAAAACTCGTTTACTGGACCCTCGTGCTTGTAGTTTGGAGCCATCTAGAGTTTGCTTCTTGTCTATACTTTCACTCTCTCGATACGAGGGTGTAGGTTCAAAAGTACTCAATTTGATCTCTTCCTCCCCTGCACAATTCTCTCGTCTCCTCTCACTCCTCTATGTTTGTCGCTGCTTAGGTACATTATCATCTTTTAAAAGTGAGTATTGTGATTTAGCTACCCTTCATGAGATAAATTCTCCTCTACAGGTATTGACCAACACTAGGATCCCATGCTTAATGTTGCTCGTAGATGCTGTGCTTGTTCTTCTCTTCCCTTGTCCAAGGTGGTGATGCGGCTTGTTTTCAATTCTGAATGGAGTCTGTGGCAGCACTTGCCATTAAAAAGCACTGGGCTGCTCTCATCTGCTAATCTATGATGCATTGTCTCAATATGTAGCCATATTCACATAATATTTCCCTTTCTTTCCTGCTTATTGTGATCAAATGTTGCTGTGGCCGAAGTGCGTGTGATGTTTTGGTCTTCTTCTCAGTGTCAGCATCGATCTCGTGGAACACCTAGACAGGCCAAAAACTCATTTGAGCCTGTGATTCTGTATATCATCTATTGAGGTTCGAAAGATTTTTCCTGGGAAAAAAATAGCTCTGTGTATCTTGGACTTAATGATTTACATCTGTCATTTGTTGATTGGATACACGGTTTTGTACTTGTTTGTATAATGGATTGAAACCGACCAAGTAAAGCTTTGTCATTATGGTAAGAACATGGTATGTATGCAGACAGTACACTAAGCAACTTGCTTAAGATCTTGCTGGAGCATGAGTGTCATGTCAGTGTAAAACATGCTTTCGTATTTTGTATTTTTAGGTAATTTCTTTTGCACTGTGTGATATGTACTTGCAGAGACTTAGGTGCAGGTGTAATTTTCATGCATTAAAGTTTATTCCAAAAATTCAAAGAACTGCAGCGCTGCTGGTTGAAAGAATGAGGGAAAGGACCAGTAGATGGGGACCTTTGCAGGAAGAGCCAGAGTCTCAAGGTGATGCTGATAGCAGTCAACATGTTTCTCAGATAAATAGTCTTCGTATGCTGGTGGATATTGAAAGCACTGGCAATCTCTCTCGTCTGCTGGAGGACAATGTCCAGCATGGAAAGAGAAGGAACGTTAAGTACCTAGGACTTCATCTGAGGTTTGAGATGGACATGGCTGCTTATTCTATGTGTGAATTCGGAGGGGGCGAAAGTGAACAGCGTGAACTGGAAGCATACAGGGAGATCCATTTTCCGACGCTTACAGCATACAAGAAGAGTGGAAAGTAAGCATGTCTATCCTTAGAGATGTTTAATTTCTATTTTTAGTCCGTTTTCTACTTAAAAGTTACAAGTTAATGTCTCTTCAGCCTGGCTATTACAAAGGCAAGGAAAGTTATACAGTGCAGGTTATGGTTTACTACAAGATAGGGGTAGACAGTGGTTGAAAATTGCTTACTCCCGCATGCATACGATTATATATCTTGTGACTCCATAATACATATGTGCACCCATGCTTGCACCGGCAGACAGAACAGAAAGAAATGATTTCATTTTTATTTGTGTAGAACTGCAGGGATTTTTTAGATCCAGTAGAAGAGTCATAGGCCAGAACCATTCAAAGGGAGTAGCAAGAGTACCTCTTTTAGTAGTAACTGTTACAGTTTTATGATGATAGAGCATGGGATCAAGAAACATGGGTTTATGAGATCAACAGGTAGCTAATCCCATTGTAAGGATGCGGATAGTATCCCTGGTAGCCTTAACTGACACTTGGAGATTATAATGAAGTAAATAGAGGGTGACTGGGATCGTTCACCCTCAATGAGGACTTGCAAGGACTCAACCTACAATGGAAAGAGCTCAGCTATTTGGTGTCAATCAAAATACTAAATCATTGCCAAATTTCAACCTAAAGCCAAGGTTTTCATTGTGTTACATCTTCAAGGATGCACATTTCCCCATAATAAGCACTGTGTTTTAGGAAACTGATGGTTCTTCATCATCTTCTTATCCATGGAAATTCGATTCTAATGCAGCACAGTGAATTCTTCCTTGTTTTGTACACTAGAGCAGCCTCTTATCCCCCAGAGTCTTTTGAGCAACACAGCTTTTCTTTTTCACTGAAAAATTATCCAAGGGATGACAAGAAACCATGACTCATGAGAGCTATGATCTCTTTGACCTGAGAGGCCCGATCTTGTTTAATTATTTGGATGACCCAGCTTTGCTAAGGGGGAGCGATTAAAGATACATTGTTTTGAGTGGAGCCTTCACTTGTGCAAGGGTAATACATTGCTTGTAAAGGATTTATCCATGAGTTTGTCTCTTGGTCCAATGCATGGCCGTTTTCTGCTAGAAAGTCAAGTCATGAAGTATGAGTTTAGCTCATTGATTCACCCTTGGGGTAGTTAGGTGGTTAGGATTAGAGAAAGCTTGTGAGCTTGATTTGCTCCTCACCTTTTCTCTTTGCATCCTTTTCCCTCTTTACCCTTCCACTCTCCTTTCCCTCTTGCTCTGTTGTGTTCTCAATCGCTCGCCATCCTTGTGTTATTTTCACAGCCTATCCCCCATGGCTGATTTTCTTGCCCTTTTCTTGTCCGATGATGTGATTGGATGTTTGCAGGGGGTCCTAAAGGGGGTTTGGCGTGAAAGTGCTGTGAGAAACAAGGAGAGCAAGAGTGAGCAAGAGTGAGAGCTGAACGTAGGTCTACCTCAATAGAGGACTGAAATGAAGTGAGTACAAAAGAGAGATGAGAGGTTTTGTCTAAGTGACAAAACCCTATCTAATCACTAACCGTAGTTGGGGATTAGACAGTGGTTAAGGAGGAAAACCTCTAAGAGGGAAAAGTGCCCCTAATCCACTTATTACATTACATTGGCCATTGCTTAGAATATAATAATAATTCTAACACCCCCCCTACAGTGCCAATGTGGTGTACAAGGTAGTGATCAATTACCAAAAGGAGACACTGTAGAAGTAGTCACTGTAGATTGCTTCTTGCTCAGCCAAGAAATGCAAGCTTTGACAAAAAAGAAACAATTACCACTAGTGGACTGCCTAGTATCATAGTCTCCAGCCCAATTTGAATCACTGTAAGCATGCATCTGCAAGCCACCCCCCCTGGGAAATATCAAGCCATAAGACTTTGTGCCTTGCAAATAACGGAAGACGCGTTTGACAGCCTGCCAATGTGTAGTCTTTGGGCTGTGCATATATCTGCTCACCTGAGATACTGCATACTAAATATCAGACCTAGTATCGCACAAATAGATGAGGCATCCAACAGCCTGGCTGTAAAGTGTGACATCCACTAATTCACCTGCATCATACATAGTAAGCTTCAGCCCCGGCTCCATGGGAGTGGCTATAGGCTTACAATCACCAAAATAAAAATTTAACATGCTCAAATCTAGCATGTCAAATTCAGCTTTCAACTCAACTTTGAAATCTGCAATTATTTCCTCATTTGATCCTGTGAGTAGCATGTCATCTACATAAAGAATGATGACCAAAATATCCCCCCCATCCTTCTTGATGTAGAGGGTGCTTTCCGTGGGACTATTATGTAACCCCTTACTTGCCAGGAATGCATCAATCTTGGCATACCATGCACGTGGGGCTTGTTTCAGCCCATATAAAGCTTTGTTAAGCTTGCAAACCTGAAGTGCATTGCCAGAAAGTTCAAATCTAGGAGGTTGTTTAACATAAACCTCTTCCTGCAAGTCCCTATTAAGGAAAGCTGTTTTTATGTCCAACTGATGGACATTCCAAACAAAATTTCAGCCATGGCAATAACTGACCGTATGGTGGTCATCCAGGATGTAGGAGCAAAAGTCTCCTTATAATCTATGCCCTTCTCTTGTGCATATCCTTTGGCAACTAGCCTTGCCTTGTACTTGTCAATGGACCCATCTGGCTTCCTTTTCACCTTGAAAACCCACTTGGTACCAATGGCATGCTTTCCCGGTGGCAAATCCACAACATCCCAAGTCTAATGTTTCTCAATGGACTGCAATTCATTGTGCATAGCGTGCATCCAATGCACATTATCCTTTGCTTCTTCAAAAGAGTCAGGTTCTTCTTCATCAAGAAGAGTACCTGCATAAGCTGTCTCAATTGAAAGAGCCCCCATGCGTGTCTTACTGCACTACGAGTCCTGCCAGGAAATGGGGCCTCAAGCCTGCTCTCCTTTAGAGTCTGTAGCAACCAATTCAGGACTGTTTTGGCTGTGTGTATCTCTTGAATCTCTTGCCTGACAACTTCATCCACACCCTATGGAGATACAAAATCAACTGGTGGCTGAATCAGGGCATGTGGATTAAGAGGAGCTTGCTGTAAATTTCAGCATGAACCTCAGCGGGGGAACCAAATGCTATAGGAAGCATCTCCTCAAAAACATCATCTAAAGAAGCTGGAATATTAAATTCAGCATATGTATGTGCTGAATTCTCTGAAAATGTAACATCTCTACTAACAAAAATCTTGCGAGAAGCAGGATTGTAGAGACGATAGCCTTTGCTTTGTAAACTATACCCAACAAAAATGCATTTAAGTGCCTTAATCTGACAACTTGTGTCGAAACTCCACAAACATGTGGGCATAGGCAACACAACCAAAAACTCTGAAGTGATCCATTGAAGGATTTCTCCCATGCCATGCCTCATAGGGAGTGATTGTCTTCAAAGCCTTTGTGGGAGCCCGATTCAAAACATAGTTGGCACACATGAGGCCTTAGAGCCAAAACGTGTGAGGTAACTTTTTACTGGTAAGCATGCATCTATCCATCTCCATAAGAGTGCGATTCTTGCGCTCAGCTTTGCCATTTTGTTGAGGTGTAAGCCTCACTGTAAGCTGATGCGTGATGCCTTTCTCCTTTAAAAATGCCTCGAACTCATGAGACATACACTCTCCCCCTCTGTTTGTGTGAAGTGTCTGCACGTTGAGTCCTATCTCATTCTCAACCATAGCCACAAAGTGCTTGAAATGCATAAACACTTTTGATTTTGCCTTAAGACCATAGGCCCAAGTATAGTTGGTGAAGTCATCTATGAATGTAACATAATAGAGATAACTCCCAAAAGCAGGTGTCCTCATGGGACTGCAGACATAACTGTAAATGAGCTGTAATTTGTGTGTAGCTCTCACTGCACCATCCTTCTTGAAAGGAAATCTATGCATCTTGGCAAGGATGCAACCCTCACATGCATGAGGAGGAAGTGACTCCAAAGGAGGCAATGCATCAACCATAGCATGCTTTTGAAGTGTCATTAAGTTGCCATAGCTCATGTGTCCATACCTAGCATGCCATAACTCCGCATTCTGCATCGCAGCAGCGGGAGTGCTCACTGAAAATGCAAGATCAGATCTTTTCTCATATATATCAAGCTGAAAAAGACCCTAATACAAAGTGCCAGACAACATCAAAGCATAGTCATTCTCTTTGTCTCTATCAAGAGAGGATACTCAAAGCAAATTCTTCTTTATACTTGGCACCTATAGAACATTTGAAATTCTGAAATTTGTGCCATCAGTGGATGTGAGAATGATGTCCCCCACTCCACACACTGAATAAGAAGAATTATTTGCACAAGTCGCCTTCTTTTTAGTAGGTGGGGGATGCAGAGATGCAAAAAGGATCTTCTTAGAAGTGATGTGCTTAGAAGCACCACTATCAAAATACCAAGTATTCTGTGTCTCATTGACACTAAAAAAGCATGCATCCTTTAAAGGGTCATAACTGCAAGTCAAGAAAGCATAAGGGTCATCCTCAATAGTGGCTGTAGCATCTGAACTACTCACTGAAAAATCTGAAATGCAAGACAAAAAGACATAGTGCTTTTCCACAAAGTTGGTTGTAACATCTCCCCCATCATGTGAATGAGGAGCTGATGCATCTGACACAGCCATACCTGAATCCCTTTTCTTTTCTTTAGCTATGCGCTTCTTGCATTCACCAATATAATGACCTGGCTTCTTGCAATAGTGACAAATGCCCTTTTTCCTAGGCTTATCTCATCACCCTTAGTCTTATAAGAGGGCTGTCCTGAATCAGCTTTATGCTGATGTGCGGGCTGATTGGCATGTTGCTTTTGCTGCCCTTTTCCCTTGGGCTTAAACTTAGAAAGCATGGCATGCTCACCAGCCCGTGTTGCCATATTTCTTCGTGTTTGTTCTTCCTGCAACAAAAGTCCTACCAACTCGTGAAAAGAGAGAGAATTACTGCCCCCCCTCAATGACAAATTCAGCGAGGTGTGGAAACCAAGATAGGACACATGAAGAGAATTCAGAGTGGTGGTAATCATCAAGAGTCCGTACTGTACGAACTAAACTGTACGGCATAAGTGCAGTCGACTGTACGGAAATCATACAAATGTACGGACGACGACTGCTTGTATAGAATGACGGGTACGGGAGCTGTACGGCAAAATTGGTACGGAATGCAAGTACGAACATGATGCGGAAGTTGTACGGATTTGGCGCAGGTGTACGACCTGTACAGACAGATGGCGCACGAGCTGTATGAGCGCCTACGCAAAGAGGTACAGATGGTGGTGGCAAACAGTACGGATGACCATACTGTTGTACGGATTGATTGCGAGCAGTACAACGGTGCTCGTACAGTACGGAACTGTATGGACAAGTTGGAGCTGAACTTGAAGATGGAGCTTGCAGGCTGGAAGCAGAAGGTCGGGCAGGGTGAACCTGCTCTGATACCCAATGTGAGAAATAGGGAGAGCAAGAGTAAGCAAGAGTGAGAGCTGAACGTAGGTCTACTCAATAGTGGACTGAAATGAAGTGAGTACAAAAGAGAGATGAGAGGTTTTGTCTAAGTGACAAAACCCTATCTAATCACTAATCGTAGTTAGGGATTAGATAGTGGTTAGGGAAAAAAACCTCTAAGAGGGAAATGTGTTAAACACACATCTATTTCCTATTGCAGATCACGGGAGCAGCACCAATTCTTTCCTCCCAGCCAACCTTGCTGAAGCATACGAGCTGACAGAGAATTTGCCACATGTCATCATCACAGGGCCTTCCTAATGCAACATTTCACCCCTCTCTTGGGATGCATTAAAATCCTTTGCCCCTAGGCACATTCCTTGCATTAGGCCCTTAGCCTTAGATCCACCTAGTCTAGTGCTATCAACCCTCACCTAGGACCTTGACATTAATTTCCTCCCGATCATTTACATGAAGTGCAAACAAATAATTACAAACATAGATCCTTTAAGGGAAATGTCGACTGATTCTTCCGAGGTCATGCTACCTCGACTAGAGCGTAACATTCCTTCCCTCTTCATACATCAATGTCCTCGATGATAAAGTCTGGGAACACTCTCCGCAACTGATATACGGATTCCCAGGTAGCTTCGGATAGAGGCTGACCATGCCATGCAACCAACACCGTGGGTATCTTTTGATTTCGTATTTGCATTGTTCCTCGGTCCAGGATTCTTGTTGGTTTGCACCTCGCATTATCCTCTATCTCCTGAAACAAAACCACACCTTCGATTAGTGAGTCACTTGTATGTAAAAATTTCTTTAAGCGCGAAACATGAAAAACCGGGTGCACCTTACACCCCTGTGGCAATTCTAATTTATAGGCTACCTTGCCTATTCTCTTTAGAATTAACCATGGCCCACGGTATCGAGGCGATAACTTAGCACACTCTCCTGAAGTCAACGACTTCGAGTGCGAAGGAACTCTGAGAAAAACTTGTTCTCCTTCCTTAAATACTCTTATAGACCGGTTTTCATCCGCATACACCTTGGCTCTATCCATAGCCTGGCGGATATTAGCTCTCGCAAGTGCTAGCATCTCCCGCATCTGAACCACAAAGTTCGCGGCACTAGGTACTTTCTGAGGTACTCCAACTATAGTTGGATTTGCTGGTCTATAACCATAGTTCAGCTCAAACGGACTGAACCCGGTAGAGGAATGTTTACTATCATTGTAGGCAAACTCCAACAATGGCAACCACTTGTACCACGTATGTTGCCTCAATGACACATATGCCCTCAGCATATCCTCTAAAGTCTGGTTGACTCTCTCCGTCTGACCATTCGTCTCAAGATGATCCCCACTACTCATTCCCAACTCAGTCCTTAGCGTCTCAAATACCGCTGTCCAAAAATGACCGGTAAATCTGACATCTCTGTCTGACACTATGGATCTAGGCAATCCATGCAGACGAAATATATGTCTAATGAACAAATCCGCCACTTGTGGGGCACTAACAGACTCTCTAGTCGGAATGAAGTGAGCCATCTTGGTTAGACGATCAACCACCACAAGGATAGAATCATGCCCTCCTTGTGTTGTAGGCAGCCCTACAATGAAGTCCATGGAAATGCTCTCCCACTTACTTAGTGGTATTTCCAAGGGCTATAGAAGTCCAGGTGGCTTCACCCGCTCGGCCTTACCTGACACGAGAAACACCGTGTCACATATTCATGAATATGCTTTTTCATCTTTGGCCAAAAGAAATCTCGCTTCACGAGATCATATGTCTTCTCGACTCCTGGGTGTCCCGTACATGGGCTATCATGGCACTGTCGAATGACTCTCTGCCTGAGATCATTCTGACTAGGTACTACAACCTTGCCATTTCTTTTCAGCATACCATCCCTTATGGTATATCTTGTACAAGTTTGGCCTTTTCTGGATGCCAGGTCATCCTTTTCATTTTCCCCGGGTTTTAACACATGAGCTTTAGGCCATAAGCTCTGGACAAACTCATCCACCTTTTGAGTTTCTCTGATCTCGGTCATTAGAGCACTCTCTAATACCGTGAAACTCAAGTTGTGTATAATGCGAGACAACGCATCAGCAACCTTATTATCTTTTTCTCTTCGGTACCAAATCGTTAAAGTAAACTCCTGCATGAGCTCTGCCCACCTAGCTTGGCGGCCTCTCAAGTCAGGCTATTTACAAAAATGTTTCAGAGTATCATGATCCACATCCACATAAAACTCTGAACCATACAAATAATGCCTTCATGTTTTCAAAGCATGGATAATAGCATACAACTCCAATTCATGAGTTGGCCAATTCCTTTGAGAGGGAGAAAGCTTCTTGCTTTCAAAGGCTACTGGCCTTTCCTCTTGAAGGAGAACTGCTCCTACCGCAATGCCACTTGCATCGGTTTCCAGGAACAACGGTTTCTGGGGATCAACTATTTTTAACACCGGTCCTGTGACCACAGCTTGTTTTATGGTATTAGAACTTTCTTGTTGATTCTGTCCCCAAATAAAAGGTACTTTATCTGAGGTCAGATCAGTCAATGGCGATACTATTTCGGAATATCCTTTGATATGCCTTCTATAAAATTGGACAAATCCCAAGAATGATTGCAACGCGGTCAGACTTTGAGGGATTGGCCAAGTTAGTATCGCAGCTACTTTCTTCGGATCCATTTCTACCCCCTCTGGAGTAATTATGAATCCTAAATATTCAAGCCTAACCATACACAGTATAGTTTTCTTTTTATTTACATAAAGACTGGCTTTCCTCAAAGTACTGAACACTACTCTTAAGTGTTCACGATGCTCAGTAATACTTTTACTAACATCAGGATATCGTCAATAAAATGTACTACGAACTTTCCGATATACGGACGTAGTAAATTGTTCATAAGCATGACGAATGTCGCTGGAGCATTGGTAAGCCCGAAGGGCATTACCAAAAACTCATAATGACCAAACCTGCTTCTGAAAGCGGTTTTATGCACATCCTCGGCTCTAATCTGGATCTGATGGTAGCCACACTTAAGATCTATCTTGCTGAAAATCACAACTCCGTATAATGCATCTAGCAAATCGTCAATCCGAGCCATCGGATACCTGTGCTTAACAGTGATATTATTCAATGCTCTGTAATCTATACAGAGGCGAAACGTATCATCCTTTTTCTTTTTTAATATCACTGGCGAAGCAAAAGGTGAGAAACTTGGTTGAATCTGTCCCAACTTGAGGTATTCTTCCAGTTGTCTATGCACCTCCGCCTCTTCAGTAAAACTCATTCTATAGGGAGGTCTATTTACAGGTTCTGCCCACGGGATCAGTTCAATCTTATGCTGAACTTTCCGCTCTGGAGGTAACCCATAAGGTAGTTCATCCCTAAAACATTCAAAGAACTCCTCTGTTATAAGATTAGCCAACTTGGCCATCTCACCACTTTGCGTAACATCAGTGCTAGCCGAAGAATCATCAACCGGCTCTACCGATGCTGTGCAAAGGAATAAAAACTCTTCTTGAGCTTTTCGGATTTCCATCACGGAAACCAACGGTCCCTGAGGTATATCTTTCTCACCTCGCAAGACATAAAGCACATCATTCATCTTGAATTGATATACGTGCTTTTTCCAATCAATGGCTGGATCCTTCCTAGAATGCCACGCCATACCCAGGGCTATATCCGCATTAGCAAGCTTGGTCATTTCAAAATCAAGCTTCTCAGCATAGTCCTGAATACGAAGCTCCAACTGGGTAACCCTTTGGTCCCATACTTCAGTTGAACTTCCATCTGCCATCCTGACTGTATACGCATAGTCAGATGGACTTGTCTTTAATTTCAGCCTCTTCACGAGCTTGGAGTTAATCACATTGTGAGTTGATGCCGAGTCAAACAACACAATGACATCATGATTGGCCACTTGCCCTTTCATTTTAATTAACTCCGTATCATTGAAGGCTGTATACCCCGTTGCTGCGGGCTTAGATAGGATGTTATCAGGTGCACTCGTTACTAGCTTAGCAACAGACACACATAACAAACAAGGTACTAACCTCTGAGAAGATCCTGCTAGCTGAATCTGCATCTCTTCCGCTCTGGGACTTCCCTCCATCTCCACGTCGCATTCTGAGATCACCATCTCAGCCATTCGACGATCTTTGTTACGTGGACAATCCTTCCACTGATGAGACTGAAGGCAACCAAAACATAAGCCTTCTCTCCTCGCTTTTTCCCTTTGTTCTGGGTTTAAGGGAGACTTAGACCAAGCCCGGGCTGCCATTGGAGTTACTTTCCTCTTCACTCCAATGGTGGTACTTGGTTTAGGAGTTTCAGCCGGTTTCGCCTGCCTAGCTTGACCACTCGGCTGAGAACCACTCCCTCTACTAATCCATTTCTTCTTAAACCTAGATTTCTTCGGATACCCATACTGGGTTCCAACCTGTGCAAACCCACTTTGCTGCCCTTGGCATCTTCATAGTTCAGGGCTATGGCTATTGCATCATCTAACGTGTTCACGTACTTAGCCCAAACTTCCATTTTTATTCGATCATTCAATCCAAATATGAAATCTTTCACTTGGATTGATTGAGGCAGGGGTTCGTCAACCTTCATTACACTCTCTTGAAACTTATCAGTGTATTCTGCCACTGATAAATTTCTCTGACGAAGGTTCCTATATTGATCCCAAGCTCGGTATGCTTCGTCAGGAGGTAAGAAGCGTTTCCTGAACTCTCTTTTAAACCCCTCTCAGGTAGTGGATGCTATACCATGTTTTTGTTGCTTAATCCACCACCTATCCGCTGCCTCACTAAACATGTGGGTGGCCTCGCGGATCTTCTTGATGTCATTTCTGATTTCACAAATGGTGAACGCCTCGTCCCATTTCTGTAACCAGGTCTTAATGACATCGGAGCTACGGTCGTTCATCCGACCAGAATACTTTTCTGGCCTGTAGTTGGCAATATTTGGCACTTTAGCCTTCCTAGGCTCGACCCTATGGACACTAGACTCCAGTTCCATTGGAGCCTTTCCCTTCTCCTCTCGAGAAGGTGTGACAGACATACTGTGTATCGCTCTCCTAAGTTCAGACTGCCCTACATTGGCCTGCAACTGCTGCGCTAATAACTGTTGCAAGGCATCCTCAAGCAATGCAATCCTGCCAGATAAAGTGTGAGCTACTGGGCGTGACACCTGCTGGGTCGGCCGGACTCCTGACTCACCAGGGTCCCTCCTGGAAGCTCCTTCTTCTGCTTCCATTCAGTTCAATGGGTGTTTTGTTTTGTTTGTTTGTTTGTTTGTTTGTTTTTTTTTTTTAAAACACCGTTAGAAAACTGTATTTACAAACTGACGCAATTCAGTGTACTGACACTCCGACACAATTCCCTATACTAGGAAATATCTGCAATCCCACATGCACACTGACTAGGCATCTGACACATGCATATATCCAATCCCGCTTTTCCCTATACTAGGGAAATTCTTGCAAACTAACTCTGATTGAAACACACAGGCATATGCACGGGCATAATCCGTCCCTGCTATAGCATCATAAACCGCAAACTCTGCTACAACCGCAAAAGCATAAACTGCTTCTGACAAAACAGGAATGACGAAAAGCAAAAAGGGAAAATAGATAAAGTGCTCCCTGGTCTTGTTCACTCCTCTTTTCGTCTGCCAAGGCGTAGTTGTTTGATCAAAAGCTGTATGAGGGAATCAAGTCAAACACTAACTTCTATCTACTGGAAAATCAAGTATGCAGATATCGTGAAGCCTGCAGCCTACGTTCTCTGGCTACGGGTCGCCCATCCACAAATCTCCTCGAAGATGAACACGAGCCACCACGCTATTCTGCGTCACCTCTGCGCTCCAAGCCTGTCGTCCACTCCAAAATTCAACAATCACGCATCGCGTTGTAGGCCTCCTCGTTCACGAACCACCACCCGTGTGTCCATCTACCCCGCTAGTGCGTCCTTCTTAACCTGCGTTTCGTCAACTGCCTTACGGGATCCCCCGCTCCAGCAACAGTTCAGAAACGGGAAGGTTAACAATAAGCCTTCCTTCCCTCATAGACCACAGGCAGCGCCAATAAATTCGTCGTCACGTCGCAGCGCCGATCCAGTGTGTCCGTCGCGTGGAGGTTATGAGCAGCCGAATCGCTCCACGCTCCCATGCACTTCACGCATCCCACACACGTTGATCTTCATCTAACACCCTGCATGGACTCTCCGTTGATCTGGCGCTCTGGTCCTTCGACGACACAGCTCCACGCCTTTTCTTGAAACTCTGGTCTTCCGTCACCCAGATCGTCTCTCTAATCCTTGCCTTGAGCTCTGATACCAAATGTTAAACACACATCTATTTCCTACTGCAGATCATGGGAGCAGCACCAATTCTTTCCTCCCAGCCAACCTTGCTGAAGCATACGAGTTGACAGAGAATTACGAATCAGAAAACATACGTGTATATCACACATTCTCTTCTCTCTCTAGCTTCAACAAGCCCCATCTCCCTAGATGGATCTAGATGCCACATGTCATCATCACAGGGCCTTCCTAATGCAACATTTCACCCCTCTCTTGGGATGCATTAAAATCCTTTGCCCCTAGGCACATTCCTTGCATTAGGCCCTTAGCCTTAGATCCACCTAGTCTGGTGCTATCAACCCTCACCTAGGACCTTGACATTAATTCCCTCCCGATCATTTACATGAAGCGCAAACAAATAATTACAAACATAGATCCTTTAAGGGAAATGCCGACTGATTCTTCCGAGGTCATGCTACCTCGGCTAGAGCGTAACAAAAAGTGCCCCTAACCCACTTATTACATTACATTGGCCACTGCCTAGAATATAATAATAATTGTGACAAGTGCTCTCAAGGGTGGATGTGCCGCTTGTCTTGTTGGGAAACATGCTGCATCTCTTGCCTTTGCAATAGGGTCAAATGTGGAAGGATCAACTACTGTTGTTTTTTTCCCAAAGAAAAGAACTTTCTACTAATGCATGAGAGGGGGGGAAATGTTAGTACTTAGCCTTGGTATGGTCTTGTAGGCCAGTTAGGAATTCAGTCAACCCTAAGGTTGACTTTATTTGTCAACTCTTGGTTGACTTTGGGGCCTATATAGGGCACCACATGTAATACATCTAGTTCCTTCATCTGTTGTTGCTCCCTTGTATTCCACTTGCATTGCATTGTTCCCTGCACCCAACAATGGTGTCAGAGTAGGTTCTTGCTCTAGACTACTCACTTTGTGCACATTTGTTGAAATCGAGTCCTCTGTAGTTTAGCTCTTCCTTGGTCATTGCTCATTCTGCATTCAAGTTGGTATTTGCTGCTCATGTTGCACTTGCGGCTCTCTTCTTGCATTCCAAAGCCATCTTGGAGAACTACTGTAGTTTTGCCGTCAATAGTGTGTATTTGCATCTTGCAGTCATCGTATGATTCTTCGCTCAACATCAGCCATATAAGTCTGCTGTTGCTGTATGATTCATCTTCTAAGTCGTCTGTATTGCTGTATTACGTTCTATGCTAGGCTTAACGCCATACACAGCTTGCGTTAGCGCCGTATAGTCAGCTGTCAAGCCATATGTTTGTATGGATTTCGTTCGTAAGTTTGTATGGAATTCGTCCGTACGATTTTCTAAAGTAGTTCGTATGGCTATTAAAAATCGGCTGTTGACCAAATTCGTCTATATAGTTTGCAAAATTTGTTCATACAGCCATTCGAATCAGCCGTATATCTTGCAGAAGTTGGCTGTACAACTCTCGAAATTTGTCATACAGGTTCGCATAGCTTTCGTACACCTATTTGTACAAATTTTGCGCTTATTTGCAGCACGCATTTTTAATTCCGGCATTTTGAGTACATTGATAAAACTTGCAACAAGATTGCGAATTTGTAGACAATTTTTTGGGGCCGTTTCTTTAATTTGCCCTCTTTTGTTGCAATTTGCCCTTCAGAATTTGGGCTTCTCACATTGGGCTTCAATTTTGCAAAGGACAAGGCTTTTGGCAGATTTGCAGGAACTTTTCCACTCAGTTTGAGTGAGATTGTAGACATTGCTATCTTTAGGGGTCGGATTTTGGTAGATTTTGGGGATTTTTTGAGGCCAGGGGCAATTTATTGCAGACATGGCATGCGGGAGCATTGACATTGGCTAGAAATTGCAGCACATTGAGTCACATTTGCTGGATTTGGGCTTGCTATAAAAATTCCCCCCGGTTTCCTTTGCCCCCATGATCGATGGCAAGCGCTTGATCTGCATGAGTAGAAGTAGCTCTGTTTTGACGACCCTGCTACTCTTGCAGGAGTAGGGAAATAAGCTAACCAAAAGAATAGTGGTTGGGGTTACCCATGGCCACTAGCCTCAATGTTGTAGCCAATCCCTAGTATGAGTTAGGGAGTCCATCAAGTTTCATAGACAGCGGCAAGCATTCCAAATGACTCATGGTTTGCCATTGCAAATGAAAATTCCCCAAAAATTAAGTGCCCTGCAAATGTCGAAGCCTCAAGGCTACAATGCAATGAGCTGGCTGCTCAAAAGTAGATTGCAAACCTGCAAATGTCAATTCAAAAAATAACAGCAATGTCACAAAGGGCTGCTCAAACACTGAGCAAAAATTTAAAAGATTGTCCCCTAACTGCTGTCCTAAAAACAAGGTGTCTTGCCAACAGGCTGTCCTATAAAAAATATGTTCAAGAAAACATTAGTCTGCAAAAGTGACCAGACCAAAGCAAAGGGCAAATGTCTTCAAATCTAACCAATGCAAATCTAAAGCTGAATAGGTCCACGAATAGTTGCTGAATGTTATTGTAAACCAATCTAGAGGCAAGAATGCCAAATGGAGGACACATGATACAAAGGCCCTAGATTCTGAAGGACAACTTACCCAAATCAAATGGCAAATGCATGAAATTACCAAATTGAGCTGTACCAAGAAAATGTCACAGCAATTGACACCAAATCTGGCGAAAGCCCAAACCTTTCAGAGAGCAAATATTCCAAAAAGAGGAAAAATGTAAAAAAAGCCCTAAAGCGCCGTCTGGCACCTCATCATCTTCTTCTCCTGCTGACAGGAAGAGGAAAAAGCGCTGTAATTATTGCCGGAAGCCTGGCCATGACATCCCTGAATGTTGGAAGCGCATTGCTTTGCAGAAGAAAAAACAACAAAAAGGTCTTGCAGTTACACATGCTCCTGCTACCCACGATCACTCTCATGAGGTAGCAAACCTGGTTCAAGATGAGCCGGCATTTGTTGTGACTGCCACTATAATTTTGGAGATGCATGCTTTACCTTTATCTCTTTCCAATTCGAAGTCAGCCTGGTATTTTGACCGCGGTGCTTCTAAGCATATTACCTCCTGTAAGTCCTTATTTTAGTCCTTGAGTGATGCTCCACATGGGGGCATTGCCACTTGTGCAAACAATGCAGCTTATCTCGTGAAAGAGATTGGTCAAGTGCAAGTCACGTCAGTGTCAGGAGAGATAGTGACACTTGCGGAAGTTTTGTATGTTTTACGTATCAAGAAGAATCTGATTTCTATTTCAGCGATCTTAACACATGGCTTTAGAGTTCTTTTTTATGGTCATCATTGTGTCGTGTATGATAACCAGCGCGATAACTATATTGTACTCACTAGACAAAGGGCTGTAATAACCTTGGTGTATTTGAAAAACAGGCTGCTATTGAAGCTAATGCCATGGTTGAATCTGTGATTTCCATTAGTCACTTATGGCATGAAAGATTGGGGGATCTAAACTGAACAGTTTGGTGAAGATGCATTCAAAGGACATGGTAATAGATCTCCCATCCGAGCATGTAATTACAAAACATGTATGTGGGAACAATGCTTTAGTCCCCGTTTCCAAAAGATGGGACCCTTGGTGCATCCAGGAAGTTGCACCTAGTACATAGTGATGTGTGTGGGCCGATGTGGACTGCATCACCACTTTGTTAATTTTGTGGATGACTTCATTAGGTTCACTTGGATTTATCCCATGAAATCCAAGTTGGATGTCTTTCTTGACTTCAAGCATTTTCTTGCCTTAGCAGAGAATGAGAGTGGGGAAAAACTCTTGGCCCTCCGCAGTGACAAGGCTGAGGGGGGTGAATATATCATACATCAGTGCATAGTGCCATACACTCCGCAACAAAATGGACTTGCAGAGCGGAAAAATATAATAGAAATGGAGATGGGCAGGTGCATGCTTAAGGGGAAGTCTTTACCCAATAAATTCTGGTTGCATGCCATTATGTGTGCCAACTATGTGCTCAACCAAGCACCCACTTGAGCATTAAGACCATGACCCCTTATGAAGGATGGATCGGCTGCAAGCCTCTAATTTCTCACATGGTGGTGTTTGGATCTCTTGCATATGTATGTACATGTACCCCTCAGCTGAGGCATAAGCTTGATGGTATGGCCATCAAATACATTTTCATTGGCTACAGCTCGCAGAGCAAAGGATACAAGTTGTTTCAGCCTAGCACATGCAAGGTAATTGTCAGTAGAGACGTTTTTTTTGCTGAGCATGCAGCTTTACCTTGGGAGGGCTGTAAAAAACCAGCCATCAGTAGAAGCCTCTAATGTATTTAATTCCATACCGCCCTTCACAGGTTCAGATGACACTTTGCAGGGTACGATTCCAAATGCTTCTAGCAATTCACAGCCTCCTATTGTTGCCAATGTTCAGCCTGATTTGCATCCCCTTGATGATCATGCCATTGATCAGGCACTTGTAGAGGAGCAGGATGTCATTAGACAATAGAAAAGAGTTCCAAGGTGGCTCTTGGATACTCTACAGGTCAGCAACCAAGCTGAGCCCTTGGCTGCTCACACTAGAGGTGCACAAAAACAAATATAGGGCAATTAGCTTCATGTTGCTTTGACTGCTACATCTTGTAATAGGAAACTTCTCTATCATAAGGATGCATTTGATAGTAGAGATTGGATGAATGCCATGAAAGATGAACTTGATTCCATTCATGCAAATGGCACATGGGACTTGCCAGTTGGCAAGCGTGCCATAGGCACTAAGTGGGTCTACAAATTGAAGTAGAAAGCTGATGGCAGGGTGGACCGCTACAAAGCCCGGTTTGTTGCGAAAGGCTATGCCCAACAACATGGCATTGACTTTGAGGAGACATTCACTCCCACTTCACACATTACAACCATTTGTTGTTTGTGGCTCTTGCATCTCATAGGCATTGGGAGGTTCATTAGTTGGACATGAACATCGCTCTCCTTCATGGGAATTTATTGGAAGAGGTCAATGTCACTCAGCCTCCAGGATTTGAGGTTGCAGGCTCCGAAACGCAGGTTTGTCGGCTGAAAAAGGCCCTCTATGGTTTGAAGTAGGCACCGTAGGCATGGTATGTCGAGATACTTTCTTTTTGCAATGCTCAAGTATGGTTTGTCGGCTGAAAAAGGCCCTCTATGGTTTGAAGACCTTTGTATGAATGGATGCTCAAGTATGTGTGGGTGTGTGGATTTGTAAGTGTAAGAGCATATGTTTATACTATGGTCTACACCCATTGTTTGGGTGCTGATGACGTCAGTGGAGATGTCCCTGTACTATTATAGGTTGCTATAGCCTATATCCATCTTGGATGAATATGTGCAACCATGTATACCTGAGATGTGTGCAACCCCCCTCCATGGTTAGCGCTTAGCCTTGTTATGGCTTTATAGGTCAGTTATAACAAGCCATAACAAGGCCAGTTATAACAAGCCATAACAAGGCTATAACAAGCTAGATCCTGTGTTGTGAGACAGCTCCACAAGCAATATACAACAATCGGTGGCACCTTCTGTCCACTTGCATCTGCTTCTACCATGGGGCAATGGACAATCCCTCGCAGGCCACCATCCAGAAGAGAGATGTACTCTTTTGTGGGCAGGTGCTAGTCCAGAGGTGAGACCAGAATTGGTAAATGACCTCCTGGGGCGTCGACTACTCTACCCAATGTCGCTTTCTCAAAAAGCCATGCAAGCACATCGAGTTAAGACAACGATCTAAGCGTGTAGTGTACGAGAAAAAGTGCACCTCTGTAATCCTCTCCGAGTGCCCTACTCTAGCAATTCAAAACCCCTCACTCGGATCCCATTGTAACTCTCGTAGGGAATGACCCTCCCAACAACCAAATCCACCATTGAGAGAGTCCCCTCCCAAAGTAGGTCAATGGTCTATCCTTCCCAAGACAATTGACTACTCTGTTTCCATCCCACTCGAGCATATCTAGGGCCCCATCCAACTCTAGGTTTCCCGCTATTGGTTGAAGAAAACCTCCTAGCCCCCCTCTGTAGTACACGGGATTGGAAGCATGAGGACTTGATGTATGAAAAGGATCTGCAAAGGCACCTCTGTTCTAGAGAATCAACTTAGGGGACCTGAGGCTCTTTGCAGACCAACCCTCCAAGACTTAGGAATGGCAGCATCCACTTGTAATTGGCCCCTCTCAATTGAGAGGGCTCTAACACATGCCTGCATCTCCCGAGGAAGCCGACTCCATGCTCCAAAGGAACTAGCCAAGCCACTATCCGAGTGTGCCCACTTAATGTGCCTCCCCTTCCCCAGCATACATCCATCATGATCATGGACCTCTGGATGCTAGAGAAGGTGCTGGTGCTCAAACTCCTCGTGACATTGAGGGCTGGCTTAGATGAGTCCCCTAGACAAGCATTGCCATTCCTATGTAAACTCCTCATCAGTGGTGATCCCTTCCCTGTGAAGGGATCCTGTGAGAAGATCCACCAATGAGACTGCTGCCACTGTCATCCTGTGCAGGGGTGTTCCTGAGAAGTCCTTGCCGAAGCAAGAGCTTCTAAACCTGGGTGAGGCCACACACTACAAGCTTTGCCCAACAAGGCTCTGCTTTGCATCTTCGGATGGATGATGCCAAGTCTTCCCTCCACGTGGGCCAAGATCACCATTTGCGAAGCGACTCTTGCTCTAGCATGTGGGGTACCATCCGATCTCGCCTATAAGAAATTGTGCACCAAGCGCCTGAGCTGCCCCCTATGTCCCCTGTGAAAACATCATTAAGAGGCTATGTACCAGCCATGGTTGGTGGGCATGGCTGGCCATGAGGGCCCACCTTGCTAAAGAGAGTTTGGACGAGCTCCAATAAGGTAGCTTGTGCCATGCACTCTCTAGCACCGGGGCATCTGCTGCTCAGCTGAAATTTCAATATGCACCTGACAACGTAAGAACCGTGCTGTCTTACGCTGTGGGATCCAACAGTGGAATACAAGAGAGCCCCCCCCCAGTCCAAGATCTCCTGGTCTAATTTTGAGTTGGATTTAACTTAACACTGGTTGACAATTGTATATCACTAGTACACTGACGATCTGTAGAGGGATTCACAAAAAGATATTCCTCAACATAGAGCATGGTCTAGCTTGCAGCCATATCCCACATCAGGCTCCTTGTCCAGAAGGAATGCCTTGTGAGAGCTCCTTACTTTGTCTTCAGCTAGAAAGATTGGTCTAGGTTCTGGTCAGCTTATCTTTTTCCTCCTTGGCTCCTATATGGCAATCTAGCTGGGTGTTATTTGCTCTCTATTTTCAGATTCATATTCTCTGACTTACATTCCTCCCCAATCCATGGCTTAATAATTTGGTCAGATATGGTACGCTATTTCTGAATATAGCTACACTTAGTGCTAGGGCATTGGGGGATGTAATTTGACAAAATTTTCTTAGATATGGAAATACTGCCTCTGCAAAAGTATGGATATTGTTGTTGTGTATGGTGAACTGACAAGTAGACATTGACTTAGTGATATCTATTTGCTTTTTTAATCCCAACATCTCAACAGCAGATTACTTTCAGCAGCACGGTTGAGGGAAGAAGGGAAATGCCCACTGACACCAGAGGAGGCTGTGTTGATGCTTGTGGCTCTTGGTTTTAAAAGAGGAACCCGGGTCTACTTGGCAGGTGCTCACATTTTTGGTGGTCAATCACGCATGGTTGCACTGACCTCTCTATATCCAAATTTAGTCACTAAGGAGGATCTTTTGTCTGCAAAAGAACTAGAACCCTTTATGAACAGCTCATCCCAGGTATTGAAACACTGACTTTTGTTTTGAAAGAAGAGGGGGGTTTAAATTTCCCATTTTAGCTTTGCTTAATGAAACCAAAATGTCATATTCTCCGTTCAAAAGAGTTTATGTTGGCTCTGTGCATATATGGAGATTTTACTTACCATTTTTTAACTACGTTGCCGCAGTTGGCTGTTTTGGACTTCATCGTCTGCGCTGCAGCTGATGTATTTGCAATGACTGATTCAGGCAGTCAATTGTCCTCTTTAGTATCTGGTCATCGAATCTATTATGGTGGGGGCCTCCTTCCCACGATTCGACCTAATAAACGACGCTTAGCTAGTATCTTCTCCAAGAACAGAACCATTGAATGGGATGAATTCCGGGATAGAGTGAGAAAGACTGTGAAAGAGAGTAAACGGGTCCAAGTGCGTCCAATAGCCAGAAGCATATATAGGCATCCAAGATGTCCAGAGTGCATGTGTAAGATAGGTGCTGCTGATAAGCCACATGATGCTAAGGATTCATAGAATGGGTGTATTCTTTAAATAGCAAAAGCGAGCATTGTCTTTGCCCCTCCATGTATGGTTGCAAGTTTTTATATGTACAATTATAAAATTTATTGCATCAATACAAAGAAAATCATATCAAGAGATTTCCATGTATATAGAGTGAACCTTTTCCATTGTGAATGTGCATCTTTGTTGTGGGGAAAATTCGTGGATAGGAAATGTGTTTTTTGATTTTTTGGACACTAAAAAATAATGCCCGTTTATTGTGAGAGTTATGCTAAGGCCTTGTACTAAGCTTTTTTGTTGGTTCTTGAGAGCATGTGGTCCTCTTAATGAGGAGAGAGATTCACATTTATGGTCATGGCTTAAATATGTCTTGTACATTAGCTCTATTGTTACAAGGCATGCCATACATTTTAGTGTGAAAGGCCTACTTTGTATTATCAATGTAATTGCAACCTTGGTTTCGAGCCCCTTGGACTATTTTAGTTTTTAAGATCCTTGGCTATATTTTAAAAGGTTCTTTAAGCACTCATGTGGTGTGACATGGCCTCAAAAAGGGCTTCGTAATGGGAATATTGCAATTCTTAAATTTGGGGATATTTATGAAGTGGACTACTCACTTATTTTTAGATTTATTTGGCAATTGAGGTGGGCTTTTGGATGGTCAAGATTTGTGAATTTCATTGAAGGATTGGAATGAACATGTTCTTTGGACTTTTCGATCATGGAGGGCACAATTGACAATGTAGTGTGGTGCCAAGTGTGCACTGTTGACCTCCCATGTATCCAATGGCATGCATTGATCGCCCTTTTGTCTAATAGTAAAGAAGGGTTTACCTTGCATCATTGTGGGTGCTTGGATGCAAAAATGGCATGTGGAGGTAGTTGTTGCCCTTGAGCATTCCATGGTATTGGAGATGGAAGATCTACACAAGGTTCAACAATAATTTTAAAGTGGGAGTTGCAAACGTTAAACAAGTGGGGACACAATGGGCTACTTGCTAGGGATGCCAATTATGATACCAACAAGAACAAGATTAAACTTCAGGGAGTTGCATTGCTTTTAAGTGCTTGTTTGATAGTGTAGGGGTTGATTTGTCATCTCACTATTTTTAAAATCCTTGAATAGATTCGATTGGCATGGTCGTAAATGATGCTATAGTTGCATGGGTGGTTATTTGCTCTTCCATTATCGAGAACAATACTACTTGGGTTGGATCATTGTCTAGTTTTTTACAATTAAAATACATGTGCCCTTATTGTTATGCTTTTATCAAGGTTTCTTTACATATATGCCTTCAAATATATTTGATGATTTTGTATTCCATAAAAATTTCCTCCATTGTTGTTGGATCAACCTCCTTGGTCATATAAGAATTAACTTAAAAAAGTTGTGGAAGGCCCTTTGTAGTGTAGGGTTCCAATTTGAAAAGTCACCTCTTCGCTTTTCGTTGCACCCCAGCATTTCTTTGAGCATGGGTGGTGTTGAACTTCCTGCTTAGCATTGCTCCCCCCCTCCCCCTTTCCTTTCCTTGCTATCGATACCTTTGGCTTAGACTTGCTCGTCGACAAGGGTTTTGCCAGTAAATGGAACAGGAGTTGCTTCATGCTAATAAGCCCCTCGGTTTTGGTGACATTGGAGGGCATTGTCACTCTCGTCATTAGATTGGAAGAGGTCTTGGAGAGTGCTTCTGTACGGACAAAATTTGTTGGCCGCAATAGTGTATTGAAAGCCTCGTCTGGAAGGTCGAGAGCAGAGTTGGAGGAGATGGACTGGGAGGTCCCATGCTGTTTGGTGCTAGTGTTGGAGGCGTTAGAGGAGTATTCAGGTAGGTTTGTGCGAGGGGAAGAGGAGGCGGGACATGATCGGCGACTTGTTGAGGGGGTTGGGTAGGGTTTGTAGGGGATGTCTACGGAATTTCTATAGGGGGGACCGTAGAGTTAAAGATGGAGATGCCATCTTGACCCTCCTCCTCGGTGACATCTTTGGGGTATGCTACATGAATTGTTTCAAAATTGTTGACCAAGGACTTGAGTGAAACCTGGAGAGCTTGTAGCACCCGATTGTACAAATGATGATGCCGAGGGGATGGTAGGCCGTGGAGCGATATGCAACTAGATGTTCTTGTGTTTGAACTGCGGAAGCCTGGCCATAGGATTGCATCCAGTCGATGTCGACTTGTAGGCTATTGGGAGTACAGACCCATGGGCTAAGCTCGTTGGGCTTGGCTAGCTGCATCACCTCATTGTCCTGTGGATAATTGGTGGACTCAGTGATTACTCGATACCATGCTTAGATGTTTAGGAGGATGGGGTGGGCAGCTAAGGTTTGAAGATCGGAGGGATAGGCTAGTGGGCTGAATGTCCAGGGATGGCAAGGATGGGGCAACAGTGGATTGCGGTGGAGGATGGTATGGAGTGTGTTGGGCAGGAGAGGGGCGGTGACATCTATGTGAAAGATGAGGTTTTGGGTGCGGAGTGCATCTGAAGTATTTGGTGGACGGTGTGTGGGGCTACAGTGTAGGCGGTGAGTTGTGCAGAGACCTCCCTGTACATCGTGAACTCCTACTGCTCTGTCTTCCAACACGGATTCCTCTAGGTGGCCAGAGGTGCAAAGGTTCTCGTTGTCAGATTGCATGGCAACGGTGAGGGCTCGCTCCTATGCGAGGAGATCCTGAAGGGTTTGGATCTATTGGTCGGATCCCTCGCTGAGCCTAGCGTACTTGTGCTCGGCTTGTGCCCTTCATTCTTCCACGGTACGAAGGCTAGATTCTACCTTGTCCAGTTGGTCCATCATGGTTTGAACTAGAGATTCACTGGTCATCCTTGAGCTTTGTAAGAGTGACCTCTAGCTCTTCGGCCTTTTCCCTATACTCCTCTACTTTTTCGAGGGCGGTTTGCCCGGTGGCTTTTGCGATGACAATGAGGGTGTGGTTGTTGTGCTTGTAGGAAAGAGGAGGACAGTTTGGTGGCATGCTCTTACCTTTGTTGAATTGTGCGCACTACCTAAGGGAGCTAGGCCATTGCATCCAGTAGTTGAAGCTCCATGTTGCAAAATTGTAGGGCTTATGTGAGCCCCGCCCATGGAGAAGAGGAAGAGCTTGTGATAAATGAAGTGGGCTCTTGGGGTTGTACAAGGGTAGTGGCTGTAGTCTTGGGAGCAGAGCGGGTGGGGGGAATGCTTATTGCCGCGAGGTGGAGACCAATATTTATAGTATCGTCCCCATGAAACCCTTCCATATCATTGGGAACCTGAATGCTTGTCTTGACTTTAGGGTGTCGGATGGAGGCCTCGAGGCATTGTTGTCTCTTTAGGAATTCCTGCACTTGATGGTCTTCGTATTGTTCCCCCCGTTGACTATCAAGTGGCCGTTCAGCAGAATGGCCGGAGGGGGTAGCGTTTGGATCACTTCTCAACTGTTTGGGGTTGGCCACCGTCATCTCTTCGACTGTTGGAACGGATATTGTGGCTGCTTTATTGGCCAGCCCATATTCGATAGGCAGTTGTTGCCCCAACATATGGTAAAGTATGGGCATGTATAGCATCGGGTTGCCCACTGTCTTTAGGTCTTCCCTCATCTGTGTGCATAAGTAATCTGCCCAGTTTTCAACCAGTCATCGGGTTGACAGTTGCTAGAGTTGTAGAGAGGGGAAAGAGCGGATGCTGATGCTGAGGGTGTTTCCTGGAGGGAAAATGGGGTGGATGAACTTGGTGATGCATAGACTCGTGAGGTCAGCGTGCAAGGATGAAAAATATGAAAAAGCAAAAAAGGCAAAAAATGTATTGGTTGTATTCACCTAATGCTGACCGGGAATGAGGTGGGTGCATTATGAAAAACCCAGGACTTGTGTGCTACTGGTGCATGTGGGTGATATGCCTACCGTATAGACTCACTTGATGATTGCACACATTTGGGGGGGTGTCGATTATGTGGAATGCAATGGAATTGAATGCCGAACAACAACATGCCTTGTCATCAACCAAGTAGAGCATGTGTTGAGTTTGTGCATCATCTTGGTTGTCAGGTGTGTATTGGCACTGCGGCATTCACTTTGATGGACCTCTCTCAGAATAAGGCATGTGGGTTCTTGTGGTACTGCGACCTTGGATTTGACAGACGGAGTAGGTTTGGGTGACACCGTGGGTGCTCCCTTGAGTAAGGTGACTTATGATGGTGGCTTGGAGGAAGGTTCTTGTGTAACTACCCCCCTTTTAGGGGTCGGCTCCTATGTTGCTTCCTCAATGACCTTGGCGGCTTTCTCATTGAGTTGCACTATACGTGGAATCATGACATCCCTTGGGCTCATAATCTTGTTCGTTATGCTGGGCTCAAGGGTAGGTTCTTGTGGGATTGCATTAGGAGTTGACACAAGTTCTTGTATTACTACCTTATAAATCTTAGTGAGTTGAGGTCGCGTATTCGGTGTCGTTGGAACCTTTGGAACCCAAATGTATCGCTTGCCTTGATATTAGCCTTGGGCTTCCAACAGAGCCTTATTGCAACCCAACGCTTGTGAAACTTCTGCCCGTGGAGTGTTGGAATTTGTCCTTGCAGATGAGGTGATTGGACGTCGAGCTCCGCTCCTTGATGGGATTGCCCATGTTGGCGTAGGACAAGGAGGGATCAAAAACCCTTCCATGGCTTTGGTCTTCTAGGACTGTTGTCCTCTTTTGAAGTTGTCTTGTGCATAAAGGACAGCTTCATGCACCTCTTGTTCGCAAAATTTCTAGGTAGGGCCCTAGCATTGGGCGTGGAAAGTAGAGGTGGGAGAGTAGTGGCAAGGGTTTGCCTTTATCTCAAGATTAGGACTTTGAGTTGCATTTGTATGGGTTTCCTTCCGAGGATCGGATGAGGGGGCACTGGAGGCTTTTGGAGCTTTGGAATTGCCTTCGTTTAAAATTTCATTGCCTCTTGTGAGTGGTCGTACTGTGGGGGAAGTGGAATGAACTTTATAGAGTGGAATTACAACGGTTCGTCCCCCGTACATGAGAGTTGCGGTTCTAGCTCTCCAACCAATTTGGCAGTTTATGACATAGCTCCACATTCCCAATATCATATGTTCATCGATCATCTCTATGGGAAGAACATAAAAACAAATCTATACCACCTGATAGACAACAATTAGTTTCAAGTCTACATACCCCAATGTACTAAAGAGTTGATTGTTGATTGACTGAATTGAAGAAACATTAAGTCTGTCTCTGTTTGTCTATTTGTCTCTCTCTCTACCCCTCCCCTCTCTCTTCTACCCCCCTCCCACTTCTCTCTCTCTCTCTCTCTCTCTCTCTCTCTCTCTCTCTCTCTCTCTCTCTCTCTTTCTCTCTCTATTATTCCCCCCCCTCTCTCTCTCTCTCTACCCCCTTGTCGGCCGCTCTAGTCCCTACCCTAATTCTTACTAAAGGGCTCTTTAGCCCTTCTATTAAGTAAGGGCTTGTAAGCCCTTATTGCGAGCCCTCGGTGGCGTGTGCGTAGCGCTCGCCAATGGCGGTGCAATCGGTCACCAGCAGTGATGTGCAGAGAGCCGCCAGCCTTGCAACTTCCACCGTTGCCCGCACCCGCCTCCGTCCGCCTCCCCTCCTGCTCTGCCTGCATCCGCCTCCTCCTCCCCCTCCGTTCTCCACACCTCCCTCCTGTGGCGCCTCCAACTAGCCCTTCCGTGCTCCCCCCCCTCGCCCAACGGTGCCTCAGGGCGCTTGCCTCCCGTGTCTTCAGCCAAAGGCCTTCAAACCTCTTGCATCTCCTACCTTCGTTCAAAAAACCAATCCCCCCCTCTTGAGTTAGTTAGACTAACTGCACAGTTAGGTTAGTTTGACTATACTAGGTTAGCTCAACTAATTGTGGTTAGTTTAGTTAGCTGTAGTCAGTTTAAACCATAGTTAGGTTAGGTTAGACTAACTTTTAGGCATCTAACTAGATAGCTAGGTTAGTTATACTAATTGGGCCAATTAGGTCAACTGACCTGGGTCAGTTACTACCTCTCAGTTAGACTTAAAGCCCATTCACCCCAAATCTTAAGACTAAGCCCCCCCCCTCCCCCTCCCCAAAAAGGCAAAATTTACCCCTACTTCAACACTTCGTATCGCGCTCATTTGGGACCCAAATTGGACCCCGTTTGAACCACTATTTCACACATGAAAACACCATGCTATGGGGAATTTTTTCAGCCCATGGCACACCATTTCGGCATCCCTAGCACTCGCTCATTTGCGCCCCTATGTGGGCCTCGTTTCGCACTAATTCGCTCATATCTTTACACCGTGACCTCTGATTGATGATTCGTCTGCACCGGCACATTTCCCTACACACGTGGGACAATCTTAGGCACATTATTAACATGCCACAACACTAACACAACTCTAACCCTCCAAACACAACTACATCAATACTTGCACTTGCGGCATAGACACCCTTTGCAACTCTCGCCCAATCTGCATGCAGCTATGCTCCGGCCAATGCCTCCAACTCCAACGCTCGCCAAATTCACATACAACTCCACTGCCACCACCGCCTCCGACAATCCTCTACCCGGATTCCCCCCCTGAAATTCAAGAAATCCCTTTAACTCCTCCATGCTATAACATGGTTGGATGCTGTCGTGATAATGATGGGGATATTGACCTCGATGCAAAGGCTGGCAATTTCTTTAATCACAGAAATAATAACAATCCAGGCAGGCACCCCTTGGGAAAACGGGAACTTTCCAAATATAATGGTAGGGGAGATCCCAGCCAGATTCCTCCAACATTTTAATTTTGCATGCCGAGCGGATGGAGATCAATCCAATGAAACCAAGGTGGCCTGGTTTCCCATGGCCTTAACCGATGAAGTGTCTGAATGGTACCTAGAGCTCCTAGTGGAAGAGCAAGCCACATGGGACCTGCTTCAAATAGAATTCAAAAGGCACTTTCAAACAGAGAGGCTACAAGATGAACCCGCTCTCCAACTAAGCAAGATCGAACAAGGCCGTCAAGAAGATGTACGCATGTATCTAGGCAAGATGAAAAGATTAATCACCAAATGTGACCCACGCCCTAATGCAAAGTACCTCACGGCCTGGTTCATTGCGGGACTAAGGAAGAAAATCTAGAAGGATATGAAAAAGATTAGCAGCTATGAAACGTTCATCACTGCTCATGCGGTAGCCATTGGCATCGAGGATGGCATGATCAACTCTGACGCTAGCAGTGATGATGGCAGATCCAGTGCACGAGATAAGCGCTCTAAAAAGGGCAAATCCAAGTCCATTGCCAAAACATCAAATGAAGATCACCTAAAGACCATGACCATGAAGTTGAAAGAAGACATGATGCAGGCCATGGAATAAAAGCTTCACTTGTCTCAACTGCCACCTCAAACTTATCCAAGGCGAGAAAATGTATGGTGTCCACACTGCATGGCCAATTATATAGCAAATGAGTGCCTGGTCCTAAGAGCCAGGATCACTGCACAAGCAAATCCACCACTAAGGTTGTGGTGCCATATCTACGTCATTGGCGACCATGATGAAAACAGTTGCATTTTCAACGTGTGCAACAACCCACCTTGACCTCAACAATACCAAGCAACATCCATGCTAGTGTACAGGCAATCGGCACTTGCACAAGCCTAACTCTGAGGCTAAATCCTGTTCCTGTTTGGACACAAGTCCCACAATTACTCAGGAATCTGAATCCACGATCATATCCAAGAGCGCCAAATCCAGCTCCTCAGGCAGTTCCAATACATCAATTACAAGCCAAGGAAGTAGACTCGCCATTTGAGTATGAAGCAGAGTACCCATTGTATTATGTAGAAGAAGTAGAGGGACTAATACCAGTATATGCAAATCAAGTATGTCCCAACACATATCGAGCACCAATCAAGTGCTAAGGTTATGGAGAAAATCACCGGATCACAGAGTGCCCTCATCATGGTAGCCCCGCTTCTTTCCAACCACTCTGCAGAGATTGTGGCATAGGACATGCTTGTATGGATTGTCCCATGAAAAATAAGGTCCCACAACAAACAGAGGTTAAGCCTGACGTCCCAATTGGCATCATTGGGTGGACCGTCAAAGTCTGGGGCCAGCAAGCATAATATCACATCCTGTGAATGTAATTACATGCTAGCAGAAAGAGGCCACCAAGGACCCTAACATTCCAATCCAATCGAAGCAACTTCTTAAAAAGAAAGCACAAGTGCCTCCACCTCCGCCAAGCAATGAGCAGCCAAGCTCATCCACATCAGCTCTCGAGCCTCAAATAAAATAAGTTTTATACCCAAATGCAGAAGTGGAGAAGGCTCACTTTTAGGCACTTCAACAATGGGTACAGAAGGAATAAGCTCAATTTGAGGCCGAGAAACAAGCTCAAGACCCAATCCATGACTTGGCCCCACAAAGTATTGATACTGTACTTGAGCCTTTGTTCCAACAATAGACTCCACAACATAATGTACCACCACATCAACTTGAAGGAGCCACACTCTCTAGCATCCTGAGTTGCCATGTGTCAATTCCCATCGGAATCCTCCTACGGAATTGTCTCAATATCTGGGAGAGTTTCAAAGGATGGATTGAACTCGCAAATCCCCCTCCACCTATGAACGACATCAAAGATATGCCTGTGCAGATGGGTGAGAGAGATGACATACACAACATTACTGTGCCTTTGATCCACAAGGCATATAATGAAGTTTAAGCCATAGTGGATGGTGGAGCAGGTGTAAATGTCTTATCAAAGGAGCTCTATGATGAATGGGGTCTCCCACCAATGCAAAAGGTTAATTTCAACATCTGCCTTATCGATGATTCATGGGCTAAACCCTTGGGAATAGTGAATGGTGTGTCCACAAAGGGTGCAGGAGTCCGCTTTACCCTTTAATTCACAATCTTCGATCTTCCCAAAAAATCCTATCAAATCTTACTAGGATGTCCTTGGTTACGGGAAGCATCAGTCCTCCATGACTAGGAAACTGATAGACTGATAATCCAGAATCGTGACACTACAGTCAGGGTGAATGTGGGGATAGGAGCTATAAAACCAATTGTGCCTAGAGTGTTGGATGACACATCTTCAATGACAATCTCAAGCAAATCAGCTCCCCTGCAATAGCATGCCATAGCGGCCGATTCATAAAGCAATGTCAATAATTGGATATAAACATTGGCAACCATCGACAACTGCCATTCATTAGACCCCATCTTCTCACAGATAGATTCTAAGGTGCTACAGGTAGATCCTCCACTCACACATGAAGAACCAATCGATTTAGAGGTGCCATTCTTTATGGCTGACCTCGAGTGGAATAATGAACTTGAAGAAGGTACCCATACCAATGATGACTCCCATTTTCCTTGGGACCTTGAAACTGAGGCTGAGAATGCTGAAATTGAAGATTAAATCTTTGATAATGACTTAGACTTTCTACATGCCCTAATGGTAGTCGAGCTCCCAAAAGTTGAACCTCCAAAGTTGAATAACATCCAGCAGAAGATCTCGCAAGAAAGCTGAAGCAGGAAATCATAGAAAAGCCAAGGCCGCGAACACTTCAATGAATTCAAACGAGTCCAAACAAGGATTGTCGAATTATATCTTGCAAAGCTAGCTCCCTCAAAATCAATACCACCACCTCTTGAATGGTCCCCTGAGGGATTGGAAGGAGTATGCGTAGCAAATGAACCCTTACTTGGGAACACCTTACCAGTGGAAAAGTTACCCCACAGTTCCCAATGTAAGAAGTTAAGCCACATGTGTGGATGATCAAGTGACTTCAGAAAAAGAAAGCAAAAAAGAGCCTAACAAATTGGTAAATGAAACTATGCCACCTAGTACACATGGCACATGTCAGGCTAGTTCAACACCATCAGGCAGTGTCCCAATAGCAATGCCAAGACCACTAAGAGAATCTAAAGTTCAAGAAACCGATAGCATTGGAGAAACTCCAATCTATGAGGGACCGGCAAAAACCCGCACAACAAACCTCGCCCTTAAAGGGGAGGAAGAAAAAATGGTTTTCATTGGGAAACAGCTTCGACAGGAAGATGAAACCAAACTCAAAGCACTACTAATGGAATACCGTGACTGCCTAGCATGGTCATACAAAGAGATGAAAAGAATTTCACCAGACGTGGCAGTACACATGATACCTATAAGGGAAGGTGCTCACCCTAAGGTATGTGGACTAAGCTTATCGCACAAATCCTAAGTATGGCACAATGGTTTATGATGAGCTGGAAAAACTCCTAGATGCCGGATTCATCTACAAGATAGAGCACACTGATTGGGTTTCACCCATTTTCATTGTGCCTAAGCGCAACAAGAAGCTCAAAATATGCATAAACTTAAAGAATGTGAATGCCGCCACAATTAAGGATCACTATCCCCTACCCTTAATAGAAACAATGTTGGAAAAGGTGGCAGGTTCCGAAATATATAGCTTCTTGGATGACTTCAGTGACTATAACCAAGTGCAAATTGCTCCTAAAGACCAATCAAAAACAACATTTGCTGAATGGGTTATTTTTGCATATAGAGTCATGCCATTTAGCCTTTGTAATGCCCCAGCCACATTCCAGCAAGTCATGTTCATAGCTTTCAAGTCATTTCTGAATAAGTTTTTACAAGTGTTCTTGGCTGATTTGTGCATCCGTTCGAACAAAAAAGACCACTTCAAATGTCTTGAAGTAGTACTAATCAAATGCAAGGAGTATGGCATCTCCCTAAATCCAACAAAATGCCAGTTCATGGTCACCCACGGGGTTGTTTTGGGACACATCGTTTCTCAACATGGGATTGCAATTAACATGGACAAAATCAAAATCATCATGGAATTGCCTCCTCCTACAAATTCCAAAGGTGTACAGGTCTTTATGGGACATGCCGGCTATTATAGAAGATTTATATTGCGGTATGCCATGATAGCTAGACCACTTTACAAATTATTAGTGGAATTCTTATGTGCGACTAAGCCTTTGAGATTTTAAAGTGGCGCCTAATCACATCACCCATCCTTATATCTCCCAATTGGGATATTGAATTTCATGTTCATACTAATGGATCCAAGTATGCAATTGGGAGTGTGCTTTGTCAACTTGGTGAACATAAGAAATACTACCCATTCTACTTCGCTAGTCGATAACTCAATGATGCAGCTAGACCACTTTACAAATTATTAGTGGAATTCTTATGGATAGAAGAGTGCGACTAAGCCTTTGAGATTTTAAAGTGGCGCCTAATCACATCACCCATCCTTATATCTCCCAATTGGGATATTGAATTTCATGTTCATACTAATGGATCCAAGTATGCAATTGGGAGTGTGCTTTGTCAACTTGGTGAACATAAGAAATGATAGCTAGACCACTCGGTATGCCATGATAGCTAGACCACTTTACAAATTATTAGTGGAATTCTTATGGATAGAAGAGTGCGACTAAGCCTTTGAGATTTTAAAGTGGCGCCTAATCACATCACCCATCCTTATATCTCCCAATTGGGATATTGAATTTCATGTTCATACTAATGGATCCAAGTATGCAATTGGGAGTGTGCTTTGTCAACTTGGTGAACATAAGAAATACTACCCATTCTACTTCGCTAGTCGATAACTCAATGATGCAGAGATTAACTATACCACCACAGAAAGAGAAGCCCTAGCAATGGTGTATAGTGTTAAGAAATTTTGACACTATCTACTGGCAAATGATTTTGTCTTCTACACCGACCATCAAGCATTACTTTATCTTGTGAACCGTTCATGTACAACAAGAACAATAACCAGATAGCTCCTCTTGCTTCAAGAATTTAACTTCAAAAAAGTGGTCCGCAAAGGTGCCCAACACTACATTGCCAATCACATGTCTCATGTTAAGTTGGGAGAAGAAGCCACTGGAGTAGAAGACAACTTACCAGATGCTACACTATTTCAAATAGATGCTATTCCAGAGTGGTGTGGAGATATCATTAGGTACTTAATGGTAGGAAGACCACCCCTTGAAATGAAAGTAGTAGATGCCAGAAAACTAATTCTAAAGGATGCACCCTATCAACTCATTGCAGGACAACTGTACAAGATGGGCAAGGACCAGATATTAAGAAGATGTGTAATGCCTCATGAGATCATGCCAATCCTAAGTGAAGTCCATGAAGGCATTGCAGGAGGACACTTCTAAGGGGAAGCCACAGCAAGAAAAGCTATCCTTGTAGGCTACTGGTGGCCAACACTATGGGCAGATGCCTATGAATATGTAAAAGGTTGTGATGTATGCCAACGGACTACTAAACCACAACACAAAGACTTCAATCGCCTAACAATAGTCGTTGCACGAAAACCATTTGAAAAATGGGGGATTGACTATGTGGGTCCCATACATCTAGCAGCAAAAGGAACACAGGCATGCTACACCATTGTGGCCACTGATTACTTTACAAAATGGGCTGAAGCTAAAGCAGTCAGAAAGGCAAATGCCAGAAGCACAGCAAGATTCTTATACGAAAATGTGATCACCCGATTTGGATGCCCCATTGAAATTGTGTTGGATAGAGGCACACATTTTATCAATGAAGTAATCCAAGAACTCTTGTCTGGCTTCGTGGTAATCCATAGAAAAAGCACACCCTACTATCCCCAAGGGAATGGATAGGCCGAATCCACCAACTCACCTAGGTAGTAGAACCACAGTGTTCTGATTGAGCAGAGAAACTGAATGCAACCTTATGGGCATACAGAACCACACTCAAGGTCAGTATAGGGAACACAACTTTTCAATTGGTGTACGGCCTTGAAGCTGTGGTCCCACTAGAATTTGTAATACCAAGCCTATGCATAGCAGTACAGGAACGCATGGGAGACCATGAATCCTTGAAAGAAAGACTCTATCAGTTGGAGAAGCATACAAAAACAAGACTAGTCACCTACCATGCCATGATAACAGAAAAATGCAGAGTGGTTTGACAGAAATCTTAAAGCTAAAGACATCAAGGAAGGTGACTTAGTCCTATTATACAATGCTAAAGTACACAAGGGGAAACTAAAGTATCTAGGTCAAGGACCCTACCGAGTAAGAAAGATGAATCCCATCGGAGCTGTGCTACTAGAAACATTAGATGGAGTCCAATTCAACACAATAATAAATGGGAGTCGATTGAAGCACTACTACTTCAACACGCCAGCCATCCCCGACAAAAATGAAGATTTGGGAAACCCGTCTTCCTTAGTTAGGATTAGATTGTATCACGAGCACTCACTTGCATATGTACATCTTTGCACATATAGGTAGCATCAATCGATTTGAACCTAGGGCTCAGAAGTGATGCCTGAGTTATAGGTGCCCTTTGAAATCCCAACAACAAAAAAAGCATATAGTTAGTCCCTACCTAGCTACTAGGTCATGTCGTGCACTCACACGCTTTCGCTTAGACACATAGATGATTGCATGAATAATTATGCCACACACTTTCATTCCACACTCTCAAGGCATGTATAAAAATAAGATCTCTCTCTCTCTCACACACACACACACACAAAGGTCATACCTGCATGCCAACTAATCTAATGATCGATGGTACACCACATGCACATGGATGCCGGTTCAGAAAAATGTCGCCACTAAAGAGGATGTGCAGAAAGAGCCCACAGCCTCAACCATGAGACCCCCTCCAGAGTTCGCAACCATCTACATCCTCACAACCACAGTGACCACATGCATTTATGGTCCAAAGCAATAGCTTCGAGGAGGATTCAGTGCATGACCAAGAAGAACAAATGCTTCCCTAGTCACCATCGGCCTACACAACCATTGACGAGGCCCAGTCACTAGAACTTGTGTGGCCACCTACATCGACTTGTGCTCTTTCCAAGGAAGCAACATCTTACTTAAAGCAAAGGGGCCTGTTGAGAGTTGTGGTGCCATGTGCACATAATTAGAGGCTAAGGTATGTGATAAGGAATGTATTAAAGTAGCCACCCTAGGATGTGGACTACATGATGTGGAGATGTGGATTGAGGATATCCACAAGGAGAGATGTGGATGAGAGGATCCCACATGTGTTGACTATTCAAGGGGTGGAATAGATTGAGTGTTTCATACTTCCTATCTCTCTCCCCATGGCTTTCCATATTTGGTTTGATCCTTCGTGATCTTTATGCTCATTAGGTGATAGATTAGGCTAGTACAATTCGCACTTTGACATGGTATCAGAGCCGATGTGCTCCATTCTCTCCATGAGTGTCAAGCCCTCCGCTTAAGGCATCTCTATTCCTTCTCTAGCTCATCTTGTAGAGCTCATTCCCCTCTTCGATTCGCTTTAAGAAGCTCATCATTCCGAGCTATGGAGAAATAGATGTGTCGAGTTTTGTATTCAGGTTCTTTCTTGAGCATTCGACAAGAAAGAGACTCTCTGTTTCTTGTGTCTTTGTCTATTGGGGTATTCTTCTCTTTAAGGGAAGATAGGAATCCATTCCATTACGAGAGGGATTCAGAGAGGTTTATGTAAACCACAAGACGGAGAATTTCCCGAGAGACCCCTCACAAGCCTTAAAGCTTCCTAGGTCATGAGCATGATTCAGGTTCTTTGTTGTAGCTCTCTGTGGTTGTAGTAATCTTCAAACGAGCACCTTCAACAACTACTCCGTAGTAGCAGCCAACTTTAAAGCATTCCATTGGCAACAAGGTTAGCATCCTCTATGCCCTCAAGCAAATAGAGGCTCCCTGTCGTGACGGAGGCTCCCTGCCGTGACGACCTTCTAAAGCCATGAAAGTATACGATCACAAAGGCTTCTTCACACAGCCAAGCCTCTTGACTCCAAGGTCCACGACCTGTAGCAGCACCCACAATGCTCCAACAAAGGTCACGCTCAGTAGCACGACACACAGCTGGTCACAAACCTCCTTCAACCGACAGAACGAGCAGCAACACATTCAAACGCTCCACAACGCCTATCAACGCAGCTGCCAACTCGGGTCACTCACGGAGTGTGACAACTAGCACCTCCAAAGAGTTCACTGGCTTGAGCAACGCCTCCTTCAACTGAACTGCGGCACTATGTTCTTCGTCTTCCCACTTCCTTGAGAACCACCCCAGGATCTGCTCTTCTCTTTTGCCATATTATCGATGCTGCACTTGGTTTGAGCTCCCTGCAAAAATAGCTAGCAATGGGGATTACAATAAGAAAATAGACTATGTCTTTAAGGTGGTTTTGATTGGTGATGCCGCCGTTGGGAAATCGTAGTTGCTCAATCGTTTTGCTCGAAACGAGTTCACCATGGACTCTAAAGCCACGATTGGGGTAGAATTTCGGATGAGAACAATTGTGGTGGATCATAAGATGATAAAGGCTCAAATATGGGATACAGCGGGCCGCCAAAAGATCTGCATTGGCTAGTGGCTGTATTAGATCCCGCTTCCTCAATTGATGGTGGCCCCCTCTTATTCTGTGGCAGTGGAGTGTGTGGATAGTACTTTTTCGTTTCTTCACTGTGAGAGTCACCGTTTTAGGTGCCATATCCGGAAGCTTAGACCTGATAAGGTTGTTGACGAGCCAATTTTTGAGTTCACGTCAAGTGCTCTCAGGGGGTTGTAACCACAGAAGGATTCGCTCTTTGTGACACATATCTCTCTCTCTCACTGTTCCATCGACCCGACAGTGCCATAAGCATGCAAAACGTCGGCTGGTCCAGCCTGTTAAAAGCATAGGCAGACCATCCACGGAGATCTCCGCAGAGCATTTTGCAACCAACGAGCTGCAATGAGAAAGATGAGCGAAATCAACGACGCCATCAAAGTTTTTTTTTCCCCTCAAGGTTCCTTGCTAAAGTCACCATTAATTGACACGTGGTAGACTAAAATTAACTAGGGTTAGTCAAATAAACCCACCAAGGTAAGGTTAGGTAAGGACTTGGTCAGTTTTCTGCCACGTGGCAGATCAAAAGAAACCATGGTTAAGTTAACTCACCACCAATAACCATGGCGAGGGTAAGATTAGTTAAGTGCCACCTAAGCACATAGTCTCGGCCAAGCACAGTCTACAAGCAGCATGTGAACAAACCCTGTGCCACATCATTAAAAGCCCTCTTCTTCATAGAAACTTCGACAAGCCGTAACTTCCAATCCAGGAAGAATTTCGACATGCTCCAAAAAGGAAAAGTGATTGTCTTTTCAAGCTCTATGCACTTGTCAAATTAGAATCATTGTATGCAATTAGACACTGCCAATATTGAAAGAAATCAATTGGTAAGACCTTTGCAACAAATGACAAATCAAAGCATGAATGCACACATCGCTGTCATAAGCATGCCAAAAGCGCAAGTGTATGAGATGACCATAGCATGAAACATGGCATCCACACATAAAGCATCAAGACACATGGTAGAACAAAGCATCATGCTTCAAGCTACGTCAAGCAAAGAAGACAACGACATCGACATGAAGCATTGAAAAGCAAAAGCCTTGCCACCTTTAGCCCATATGTTTGTAAATCAAACCTGACCACTTGAGAGAAGCCATGTAAGCACCCAAGGGAGGATTTGATCTTGTAACTCACATCTGACCACCTTGTGGTAGCCAAAGAATCATGGCACCAAGGGGAGGTGTTGAGAGTTGTGGTGCCATGTGCACATAATTGGAGGCTAAGGTACATATGTGATAAGGAATGTATTAAAGTAGCCACCCTAGGATGTGGACTACATGATGTGGAGATGTGGATTGAGGATATCCACAAGGAGATATGTGGATGAGAGGATCCCACATGTGTTGACTATTCAAGGAGCACTCTCTATAAAAGAGGCCTATCATGTATTGTTGATATAGCACATTGGAATAGATTGAGTGTTTCATAGTTCTTGTCTCTCTCCCCATGGCTTTCCGTATTTGGTTTGATCCTCCGTGATCTTTATGCTCATTAGGTGATAGATTAGGCTAGTACAATTTGCACTTTGACAGGGCCTAGGCAGTTTGCATGAGAGCCTAAAATCACATCGGAAAATGCAGATACCTAAGAAGAAATGCCTATTCTGGAGGTCGTAATTGAGAAAGTGCCCCACAAGATGCTACAACTCAGTGCACAACTGCAACCAATATATCTCCAACAACAACAACAACCAGAGGCTGATGGCACTAGAGCTTGAGGCTACATCTGCATTAGCACCTCCCATTGATGCCATGCCAGTCCATGAGCCACAAGGGGAGCTAGTGTTAGATCAACAGTATGACTATTGTACCAAAGTGAGTGAAATACAATTGGAACAACCCCCCACAAGTACTACAAAATCATCAGGATGGCTACATGGGCACCACTTGTATCAGTAGTATCGCCAGTCCTTATCACCATCTGTCATTCTCCAACATCAAGCTAGCCAAATGATCCAAATGTTCGAACTATTCACTACCTTGGCCAAGGAAGAATATGCAAGAGAATATGACAGACAAACTGCAACAGAAATCGAAGACCAATTCCAGGCAATCACCATAGAGATCAAGGCACTTCAGGTGCAAATAGATGAGAAGGAGGTAGAAGAAAAGCGCATGAACCAAGCTCTCCAAGCTCAAGAGAAGGTAGTGAGGGATGTGACCTCCAACCTCCACCAAAGCCAAACATAGCTGACAGCAGCGGTACAAGCAACGGCAACCCTACAGACCTACTATAACTCCTTGACCTCCGCACATGCTTAGCAGAGTAGATGGAGGTAGTGCACAAGCTCTCGACTCACACTCTAATTCACAAAGAAAAAGAGCTCCAGGATTGCAAAGACAAGCTTGAAGACATGAAATAATCTTTGGCAATACGTGCCTTTAGCATTGATGAGTTTACAAGGGAATGCAGAATCTTAAAGGACCAACTTGCTACCACTAAAGAGGCCAGCACTTCACAAGCACAAGTCTTGGACCAATGGTCCAATACCATTGAAGACATTCCTCAACAGGCGAAGGTCACCTTGCAAATGAGAAAGCTTAAGGAGGCATATACAACCATCTACCAGAAATACAAAGAAAAAATGAATGAGATGCATTCCCAAAAGATAATCATCTCCAAGCTTGAACTCCAATTGCTAGTGCACAACAATGAGGCAATGGAAGACAACACCAATGAAGCCCCACTACAATGCACAACGGTGGTGTACCAAGAGCTTGTGGCTGCTCTACAAGTGGAAGATCACCTCAACGCATGCGTGCTTATCCAATGGAAGCAACTCCAAATCAGTATCATATCCGCTCATCCAACAATCAAATGGGAACATTCCATAGGGACCAAAACTCTGTGCATAATTTGCCAAGACTTGTCTAAAGATGAGAAAAATATCTTCTACCTATCTACACATGCCAATTTATAGCACTTAGGGTGGATGCTTTCATTGCATATGTATGCTGCATCATGGATAGTCCTCCCCTCAGGGTTATTTTGCTGGTTTTTTGCCATTGCTACAAAGGCCATCACTTTTATTTGCAAGGCATGACATAATCGACATCCCACCCATGCAACTGATGATCCCATCGCACCAGCAAAAAGAAGTGTTAGAAGATGACAGGACCTATCTCACATCCAACTTCCCATATCTAACCGCTCTCTTTGCCAACCTCATAACCTCACTTACTGTTGCTGCTACCACCCTCTTAACCTTCCTCGAGCTCCATTCTAACATGTATTCCCTCCATCGTCTCTTTGCTCATGCCTCTCACCATTTTCAACTAACCCAACAATCACAAACTTACAAAACCCTCACACCTAGCTTCTTCCCTACCCTTGCTACTCCTACCCTCGAGGATTACCAAGCTGCTTAAACCATTTGCCCAGTTCTTCCCCTCCTCCCCTCTGCTCCCCCTTCCACAACTAATACTCTTCCATATTTCTCCCCCATGTCCCCAGATTCTCTCCCTACCCCATCATCACCTCCGACACTACTTGTGCTTCCATGAATAGAAAATGACACAGTATTTGATTTTGAATATCAAGATCCGGATAATCCAATTCGTACTTCCATGCCAAGTTCCAATGATGAGTATGATTTTGATGAGATACCACTTCCCAATAACCCCATCAAGGAATTTTGGAGCAAATATCATGATATGAAAACTCGAGGTGGATGGACCTTGGACAACTTCCCTACCAACCTTCGTCAGCATCAAATTAGTGAAGGTTGGATAAGCAAGTTGGATCCACAATCTGATTGGTGCCGTCCCAAGCTCTTTGATGTAATCTTCTTGAAAGAGTACCTACGTGCACCTCCATGTCTCGGAACCCATCCCAAGTTCTATGCAGTTCCATGATGTAAAAAATGGGAAGCCAACATACACACTTTGGGATGAAGGTCACACCATTAATTGGCTAATGATCGAACCATACTTTGGTATAGAATGGAATACCCAAGGCACAATGATTCGAGCACTTTAGCAGCATGAGCAAATAATGCATGGCAACATTGATCGCTTCCTTCGCCTAAGTGCTATCTTCTGCAAAACATTGGAATACATTCTGGAGGTCCCATGTTACCTCGATGGCCATTGCCTCCACTCAATTTTAATCCCACTGAACGGGTCGATGCTCATATTACAAGCCGACTCTATCAAAGAGTGATCTTTTTAAAAGCACACCACATATCTCTGTTCGAAAAAATGGTGGATACAGGCTACCTGGAAACTGAGCAAAATTTGTATGGTGCCAAGGCTTTACAACAAGATCGACTGGCAAGAGACAAGTTCCACAGCCACTAGACTAAAGTCATGGCAACCCAGCTACGTGCTCACAATTGCAACTCCTCCAACCTTGCAACCCATCCTCTCCCTCCTCCTCCTCCCGTCTCCTCCTCCTCCTCCCTCCTCCTCCCTTCTCCTTCTCCCTCCTCCTCCTCCTCCTCCCTCCTCTTCCCTTCTCCTCCTCCTCCTCCCTCCTCCTCCCTTCTCCTTCTCCCTCCTCCTCCTCCTCCTCCCTCCTCTTCCCTTCTCCTCCTCCTCCTCCCTCTTCCTCCTCTCTCCTCTTTCTTCTTTTCCCTATGCTCTTACACCTTCTTCCTCTCCCACTCCTATGCTCCCCCTAAACCCTTAACCTCCATGATCTACAAGGGAGATGAGCTCTCCACCCTGTACTCTACCCTGAACCTTGGATCCTCCTTCTAACCCTGGAACCTCTTCTAAACTCTAGAACCTCTCTCTAAACCTTGGAATCTCCTTCTAACCCTTGAACCTCTTCTAAAATCTGGAACCTCTTTCTAAACCTTGGAACCTCCTTCTAAACGCAGAACTTCCCTCTAACCCTTAAACTCCTCCTAAACCCCTCAATGCCCAATGAAGGCGAAAGCCTTCATTACCTCAACCATGATGATGCATGATTCTTTTACACATGCATGCACTATGTTTGCTTACCACACTTAAGCCTATGTCTCTCCCCGAAATATGACTCGAGGTCCTAAGCTACACGTATACTACAAACGACAACCCCAGTATATCTGTAGGTGACAAAAAGCCTCGGAACTCTGCATATTGAGATTACCCTGCTCTTCCTGCAAAAGCTGTGGGAAAGAGCCAACAAACCTACAATAGGATGTCCCATCAAATCAATGGTGGCTTCATGAGTATCCCTTTCTTTAGCATGATGATTTTGCATTAATGTGCCTCAACATTTAAACTGCCACATGTTGACATGCCATGCATCTTTTTGGGTCATTGTTTGCTTGGGTGTAGCCATTTTGGTGAGGTTCAGGGACTTTCTGTATATAGGTATCTTGCATGACCCATAACTTATGCATTACCATTTTTGGTGAGGTTCACGGACTTTTCTGTACATAGGTATCTTGCATGACCCATAACTTATGCATTGCTCAATGGAATTTGGCAAACTTTGTCTTCAAGTTGTAGTACATTCCAAACTTGAACATGAGACCAAAAAATTATGGAATAAGGATTTGTAACGAGACCATTAAAGCATTACAAGTGCTATGTTGCATGTGGAGAATGCATCTTGAAGACTATAGGATTTAGTAATTTATTCAAAAATATTAAATTTTTTTTCTATACATACATGAAACCAAGTAATCATTCAAAAGTACACTATGTGAGCTACTCCTCAACCCAAGGCCACACCTAAATACAAACATTAGGCATAGATTAATGGGCCTTCAATGTTGTGCTAAAGTGATGCATACCCATTTGAGGACACACTCCATAACTTTTTTTTGATTTGTTGAAAACTAAGACGAATTGAAAATTTTGAATCCAAACTAGTGGGACTACAGCATGGTGGTCTTAAAACATTGATAGTTGTTGGTATTGGTATCTAGATTCACCCTAAAATGGAAGAAGTTGAAAATATGCAATTTGTGCATGTGCAAAGATCTTTTAATAAATCCAACACTATTTACAATTTTGAATTGTTTCTTTTTCGATGCACTTGCTTGTTATATGGCTCATAAGCATGCCAAAGTTCATTGCATTTCATAATACACAGCATCAAACCCAATAGCATGCCCTTTGGACTATTTGTGTTTTGAAGCATTGAGGCCACATTGCAGTTGTTTGGGATATCCAATTCTATTGACGTGTATCGCCAGAGGGGAGAAAACCAACGGCTAAAAATTTTGCTGCTCACACGAATTTTGAATTGTCACACCTTGTGCCTGTCAAATCTTGGAAGATTAAGTACTTGCAACTTGCCACCACTGCCTTACAACCTAGACACACCTTGATGTAACCTTGTACCATCTTTGGTTTGGCATTGTCGTTTTTTGGGTAAGTTGTCTTCTACTCTTTTCTCGCCTCACAAGCTAGTGTGACATGAAGTTGGGGGTAATAAACTTCACGCACCTCTTCACTTCCTGCTGCTTTCGAACTCACAACCAAAGATATTTGTCATTGAGAATGGGACATTAGAAAAAAGCTTTTATGCCAAGATACCACACCATACTTTCCTCCCTCAGATGAGAATGAAGATGGTAACATCCCAAGTGATGTTGTAATCAAGCATAGGGAGAAGGAAAGGATCAACAGAGGCCATAATCTCAGCGAGCCGGTCTACGCTAAAGAGAAGAGCGATACGTTGTTGAAAGAAGATCTTGCAACTCAACATGATATGAACTGATATATATCAAGGAGTTTGAAGGGGATGATTGGGTCGCATGGGTAGATTCCGAGAAAACATTGCACCTCCTTCATAGACACCTTTACACTTAGCTCAAAACACTCTACAAACTATCATTAGACACAGAGGCCTATAACTTTTAGTAGAGACATGATATTAGAGTTTAAGCACACAAAGAGATGCGCCTTGAGATGAGCTTCATGTTAATATAAGTTTCATTGAAAATAGACAGACGATTGAAGAGATATGGATAGTTTACTAGAAGGGGGTAAAAACTATCATGAAAACAGACTGTCAAACACAAAGACTCATAACATTTTGCAACAGTATCTGATTCAAGATCTAAGCAAATATAGACATGCATCTTAAAGAGAGCTTCGCGTTGATATATGCTTCGTAAGAAACAGAGAAGCGGCCAAAAAGTTATGGACAGTTTACTAGACGGGCGTAAAATCTGTTATGAAAACAGACTGTCAAACACAGGAACTCATAACTTTTTGCAGCAGTATCTGATTCAAGATCTGATCACATATAAACATGCATCTTGAAGAGAGCTTCGCGTTGATATAAATTTCATTACAATCGGACTATCGAGCAGAAAGTTATGAGCAAAACACTAACAGGGGGTCAAACTGTCATGAAAACTATCCTCCACCCAGGCTAATTTCGCCTGAGCAGGATGCTCCCTCAAGACTCCACCTTCATCAACGATCCACCCCTCATAGATTTTTCCTAGAAGATGGGAAGAAGTTTGCATGGTGGCTCGAGAAACAAATGGACCATGTATGCACAGTGAGCGGCCGAATAGAAAGAACTTTCAAGGCTTTAAAAGAGAAAAGGGACGAAACACTCAAGAGAGAGAGAACCTGAAGTGACCTTCATTACAAATAGAGTGAGAATCCACTTCAACACTACAAACACAAGGGAGAAGAAGAGGTTTCATACATACAAGAGGGAGTAGAAGCTCCAAGACTACTCATAGAGAGAGAATAAACTAGAGAGAGATGGACTCAAGAGTCTACATAAGAGAATATCTACAAGAGGGAGAGAAGGCTCATGGAAGAGGCTTGGGGAGACTAGAGCTATAGCAACATGAGGCCTAATGGTGGAAGAGATTGATGAACAAGGGAGAGGAGGGCTCCTTTTATAGAGATTTTATTACCCTCCTTCACCCATTTATAATTGTTGCGTGTAGATTCCTTTACCCATCAATCACATAAGCACGTATGTCACCATCCATGTCCTTTTTGGCTACTCTTGCCATGTGTCCCATCACAAGATGCTTAAGACTCTTAAAATATTGAGAAAGTCAAGAGTCTCCTCACATGGAGCCTATAGGGACCCTCTCTTTTCCACATGTCCACATCCTCCTTATTCCACATAGGAGTTCTAGAAGGATTCCTCTTGACTTCACACTCCTCCACATGCCTTCCACACGCTTGGCATGTGGCCTCTCTTATATTATTGGAACACATGGACATGAGCCCACCTCTTTATATGACTCACTCTTCCTATTTTCTAAAAAACTCCATAATATCCCATACACAAATAACTCTCACCCCATACCAGGGTATTTATAATTCATACCTATGGTATTTACAATGTGCCATTCCACTCATCCTCTCCATCCCATACAATATCATAGAAAATAGAAATAAGTGAGAGCTGCTAGGCTATCACTTGATACTCAAACTCTTATCAAACATAGAGAAAAACAATACCAATGCCAAATTAAAAATATCAATTTTGGGCGTCACATCTTTCCCCCCCCAGCAGATCCTCTCTAGTACAGAGAGGGTCTACTGGCCCTCAAGGTGGTCGAGCATAGAAGAATTTAAGGCGATACTCATTGGTGCGTCCGGGTATCACCATGCCATCAACCTCCTCAAGCTGACAGGGTCCATTCGTGAACTTCTTTTTGACTCGATATGGTCCCTCCCATCGACCGATAAACTTTTTGTCTAGCCGCTTGTCCAGATGGCTATCAAATCTCATTACCAAATCTCCTTCTGCAATATCTTTCTTCTTGTGTAATTTGGTGTCAAAACGGGCCGTGCGCCTTTTTTGAGAAGATTCAAAGTTTTGTAAGGCCTGTAATCTGCATTCATCCAAGGCTTCTAGCTGTACCAAGGATTGAGCATAGGCATCCTCTTGTCCTTCTATTCTGGCAACAGCTGTGCGAAGACTATGTATCTCCAATTCAATAAGTAAAATGGCTTCTATTCCATACACTAGTTGGAATGGTGTAAACCCAATAGCTAGCTTGTGTGTGGTTTTGTAAGCCTATAAAACTTCTGCCAAGTGCCTATCCCAATGCCTTTTCTTGGTGTCAACAAGCTTTCCCATTGAATTCCACAACAATCCATTTGTTTTCTCAACCAAGCCATTACATTGGGGATAGATAGTGTGGACATGCTATGATTTATCTTTAGCTTATGCACCACATCTTCAATTAGTTCATTTCTAAAAGAGGTTCCCCCATCAGTGAGAATTTCCAAAGAACCAGAGCGTGAACAAATTTGATCAAAGAGAAATTTTGCAACTGTGCTTGCCTTGCTATTGACTATGGCCTTGGCCTCTGCCCATCGAGTCGCATAATCTGTGGCCACCAATAAATAATGCTTGCCCTGAGATGAGCGAGGGAGTGGTCCCACAAAGTCCAACCCCCACCTCTCAAATGGTCCATATGCTGGAATAGGCTTTAAGGGCCCAGGAATCAACTATCGCCTTCCAAACTTTTGGCATACTTTACAACTTCGACACCATTCATATACATCCTTATGGAGGTGTGGCCAAAAGTATCCTGCATTAAGAATTCTCCTAGCTGTGCTTACTGAAGCAAAATGACCAGAGCATTCATGACACATTTCTAGGATTCTCCTAGTCTCCATGGGATGGACCACCCGACGGAGCACCTTATCTTTTCCCAATTTATAAAGAATGTCATCAACAATAGTATAGTAACAAGCCTTCCTTACCAATCTTTGCTTCTGTTGTGGAGCTAACCCTTGAGGAAACATGCCTTCTTCCACATATTGCTAAACATCTTGCAGTTCTGGCCATCCAGTGTCTACTAAAGAAACCACCCCCCGGTCTTGTACTACAATGGCTTGAGTAGCTAACTCATCTGCCCTTTGATTTTCTTTTCTGTTTATATGAACAAACTTGTAAAAATCAAACTGACTGCATAGTGCCATAGCCTTTTGATTAAGCTCCTTCAAATGAGGACTTCTTGTCTTGTAATGCCCTTGCATTTGCTTTATAATAAGCTGAGAATCTCCTCTTACTTCCAATTCTTTAACTTGACTTTGAAGACAACCCTCCAAACCAAGAATCAAAGCATTATACTCAGCTGCATTGTTAGTTGTGATACCTGGAAGCTCTTGTCCTCTTGCCCATACCTCTTGACCTTCAGGATTCATCAAGACTATCCCCCCCGCTCCTTGTTGGCATGAAGGACTAAAAACCCCATCAAAATACAAAACAAAAGCTGTTGGTGGTGTATCCCTTTCATCTTTAATGTTCTCCTTACATTTCTTTTCTTCTCCTAGATCCTCCCACCCTATGAGCAAATCTGCCATAGTGGACCTAGTGGTATTTTCAATGATAAAAGAGAAAGAGAACTCTTGAAGCTCTGACAACCATTTTGCAAATCTCCCCCCAGGATTAGGCTTGCGAACTAGATATGCTAATACAGACTAAGAGGTAAGGAAGAAAAATGGTCGAGGTAATAAATAGGAGCGAAACTTTCTGATGGAAAACACCAAAGAGAGAGCTTGCTGCTCCATTTCTTCATACCTTGTTTCCACATCTGTAAGCTGTCAGCTGGCATAATAGATGGGTTGCATTCTACCTGCCTCTCCTTTTTGTAGCAATACAGTACCAACTGAATGCAAAGATACACTTGGATTTACATAAAAGTCTTGAGACCAATCAGGGGGCTTCGATATTGGGCCCTTACTCATGGCCTCCTTAAGTTGCTAGAAAGACTCTTGTTGCTCCACACCCCATTGGAAAGAAACTCCTTTTCTTGTCAACAAGTTCATGGGATGCACTATCTCTGTGAAATCATCACAAAAGCATTGATAATACTTGCTCTTTCCTAGAATTCTGCGAACACCAGTGACACTCTCAGGACTTGGCAATGCCATGATTGCTCGAACCTTGTCAGGATCCATTTGCAGGCCTTCTTTAGACACAATATGCCCCAACAAGACTACTTTTGTTTGAGCTAAATGACACTTGCTAGGATTTAGACACCCTTTTGCTTCATCAATCCTAGCTAAGGCCATCTTTAACTTCTCCATGTGATCTATGCGCCGAGAATAAATGCAAAAATCATCCAAAAACACCCTTATGAACTTTCCCAAGTAAGGCTCCAGGACTTGACTCATGAACCTTTGAAATGTAGCTAGTGCATTGGTCAACCCAAAAGGCATCACTCTATAAGCAAAAACTCCCCAAGGTGTGACAAATGATGTTTTCTTTTGATCTTCCTCCCGAATACGAATTTGAAAGTACCCAGAATACCCATCACATACAGAATACATCTCATGCCCTGCTACTTGGTCTAGTATTTCATCTTGGAATGGCAAAGGAAAATGATCCCTCTTAGTGCATGCATTCAAAGGATGAAAGTCCACACAAACTCGCCACTTATTTCCTTTCTTTGGTGTGACAACTACAGGAGATATCCATTCTGAATCATCAACAGGAAAGATGAATCCTGCCTCAAGTAGTTGTGTTACCTCTTTCTTTAGTGCCTCAGCTTGGATCACCCCCAATCGCCTTAAGCGTTGCACAACTGGCTTGCTTTCTGGCTTCAACTCAATCTTGTGCTCCACAAGAGAGACTGGTCGAACCTGTGAATAGCTTGTTGCAAAGAGACATGGAAAATCATCTAACATATCCAAGTACTGGAGCTTCTCACTACCTGATAGAGAATCACCAAGAAGCTCTTCATTGCATTGGCATCATTTAGTGTGCTCCACATCCTCCACATGAAGTATCTCTACAGGATCTTCTTGCACCACCACCTTGTTCCTTCCTGACTCATCCCGATTAGCACCAAGACAAAGACCAAAGGCCACTCCTTCCACCTTACCCTCTAAGTTGGACTCCTCGGAGCTACACCCTGTCTCTTCTTCTTCATCGGTTAATTGAACTCTATGATGTTGAAGACTCCTCCTTGACAACTTCCTTTTTAGCGCACCTTCTTATCATTTCCCTGCAAAATCAATTCTCCAGTATCCCACTTTTGAACAGTCTTCACCTTGCGTAGCCAAGGCCTTCCCAAAATCAATGGATAGGCACGTGCATCTGGCTTGGTAGGGATCACCTGAAAAGTAGTCGGCACACAAATTCCACATACATCCACTTCTAGATTCTTCACAACTCCCAAGGTCTTAACCCTAGTGTTGTCAGCCAATTTGATGCGATAAGGAGAGGTAGTACTAGAGTATTTTAAATCAGCATCTATCATGGTCTTCTCACTCATGACATTAATCGATGCACCTCCATCAATGTACACATTAGAAATCACTTGACCATCAATGATCACATCAACCACAGGTACATCATCACCAACATCTATATCTACCTTTTGAACAATAGGAATGGCACTTTTCTTCTTTTTCTTCCTTGACACTCTTGTGCTTGCTAGTTTTCCCCATTCCTTCCGTAGTTTTGGAGACAAAGCAAGTAATTGAGCAAAGGTGTATGAGCTTCCTTTTCTTTAAGGTCGGACAACAAGTCATAGCTTCCAATTCCTTGTCCTAAAGGAAAGTCTGACTGGCTAATTCTCCTTCTAGATGCCTTCTTTTTCTTACTATGGTGTTCCTCTTCCTGATGTTCCTCATCTACTTCTTCCTTGCTTTCTTCTTCTTCTTTTGCTTTACCACGCCCCCGTTTAGCCATCATTACCTCTTTTTCCTCATCCCCTGAAGAAGCTTCTAACAAGGATACTTGTTTTTCTTCTTTCTTTCTCAATCTAGGACACTCGGGGCGATAGTGACCTTTTTCATTACATTCATAGCAAGTGACCCCACTCCTATCTCGAGGCCTATCTTCACTCTTTGGTGCTCTAGGTTGCCATGCATTAACCAAATGTAATTTCAAATGACTCTGCCATCAATTGGGAGATATTATGATCTAACTTAGAGGACTTTTGTACCTGAGGAGTGCCCATTACCTCCACCTTAGAAGTTGAAGCTATTGAAGACACAAAAGAGGATTCGATCTTTAGAGAAGCTTCTTTCTTGGTTGCAATGCGAAGTGCCTCCACGTATGTTGTTGGATCTTTACTCATTACTTTTGAGTGAAGACGAGGCTCCAAAGCCATAACAAATTTGCTCATCTTTAAGTGCTCCATCCTTGAGAGACTTTGAGAGGCTAATGATGCAGATGCCACAACTCGCAAAGCTGCCCTTTCATACTTTGTCCATAAAGTTTCATATCGGATTGCCAACATAGAGACCAGCTCACCCTCTCCTCGATAGAACCGGTCCAACTGCAACATCAAAGCATTTGGCGACTCCACTGTCCCAAATCTCTGCTTCATTGCTACCACCACTTGGTCCCAGTCCTCCTTGGTAGAGTCCGGCAAGGTCTCATGCCAACTCAAGGCTACACCTTCAAGAAAATTAGGCAAAATCTCTGCCCGATCCTTCATGGACCATCCAGAAAGCCGGCATCCTCGAACAAAATCCCGAAGATAAGACTCCGGGTCTTCCCCTTAGGTCCCTCGAAACACTGGAATCTTCACCATGATGAAACACAAAAAGGAAACACCAAGATCTAAATAATATCCCAAACAAGATCCGAACAAGATCCCACAGAGCCTTAGTATACCAAGACCAACTTATTATGCATAACCACTTGTTGAAAACCCTCCACAATGTGATCCTCAACAAAATCTTCAAAAATAAGTGACCAACCAGCACCATGAAAACATTGTGTATACATGCATTCTAGAATCACCCTTCTCACAATAGGAAGTGCACATAAAATCTTCAAGATATTGTACTCTTCATCATTTGCATAGCAAAAGAAGTTGAAAGCATTAAGAATCACCACTCCACTGTTATAGTCGAAAACTACCCAAAGACTCAACTCTTCTTCATACCAAGCTGCCAGTGCATGGAACAATCCCCAATCTATCATTGTGCCTGCTGCCGGCATTGTTGATTCACCAACATATTCAACAGTGCAAACATAAAGGATATGATCATGGTGACTGTGCGAATAGCTTGAGCATCACCTTCACAATCTTCAAGTTCTCTTAAACGGGTTGCAATCTCTTCTAACGGAGTTCTTCCAGGCATCTTCTTTATCTCATCAAAACACATGCCTCTTCTAGGCATAACATGCAATCAAGTACACCCGAGACCATTTAGTAAGGTGGGATGAATCCAATACCAAACGTACCCGGCGTCTCCACCAAAAGATATGACATGAAGTTGGGGGTAATAAACTTCACGCACCTCTTCACTTCGTGCTGCTTTCGAACTCACAACCAAAGATATTTATCATTGAGAATGGGACATTAGAAAAAAGCTTTTATGCTAAGATACCACACCATACTTTCCTACCTCAGATGAGAATGAAGATGGTAACATCCCAAGTGATGTTGTAATCAAGCATAGGGAGAAGGAAAGGATCAGCAGAGGCCATAATCTCAGCGAGCCGGTCTGTGCCAAAGAGAAGAGCGATACGTTGTTGAAAGAAGATCTTGCAACTCAACATGATATGAACTGATATATATCGAGGAGTTTGAAGGGGATGATTGGGTCGGATGGGTAGATTCTGAGGAAACATTGCACCTCCTTCATAGACACCTTTACACTTAGCTCAAAACACTCTACAAACTATCATTAGACACAGAGGCCTATAACTTTTAGTAGAGACATGATATTAGAGATTCAAGCACAAAAAGAGAGCGCCTTGAGATGGGCTTCGTGTTGATATAAGTTTCATTGAAAACAGACAGATGGTTGAAGAGATATGGATAGTCTACTAGAAGGGGGTAAAAACTGTCATGAAAACAAACTGTCAAACACAGAGACTCATAACATTTTGCAACAGTATCTGATTCAAGATCTAAGCACATAAAGACATGTGCCTTAAAGAGAGCTTCGCGCTGATATATGCTTCGTAAGAAACAGAGAAGCGGCCAAAAAGTTATGGACAGTTTACTAGATGGGGGTAAAAACTGTTATGAAAACAGACTGTTAGACACAGAGACTCATAACTTTTTACAGCATTATCTGATTCAAGATACTAACAGAGGCCAAACTGTCATGAAAACTCCACCCGGGCTAATTTCGCCTGAGCAGGATGCTCCCTCAAGAGTCCACCTTCATCAACGATCCACCCCTCATAGATTTTTCCTAGAAGAGGGGAAGAAGTTTGCATGGTGGCTCGGGAAACAAATGGACCATGTATGCACAGTGAGCGGCCGAATAGAAAGAACTTTCAAGGCTTTAAAAGAGAAAAGGGATGAGACACTCAAGAGAGAGAGAACCTGAAGTGACCTTCATTACAAATAGAGTGAGAATCCACTTCAACACTACAAACACAGGGGAGAAGAAGAGGTTTCATACATACAAGAGGGAGCAGAACCTCCAAGGCTACTCATAGAGAGAGAATAAACTAGAGAGAGGTGGACTCAAGAGTCTACATAAGAGAATATCTACAAGAGGGAGAGAAGGCTCATGGAAGAGGCTTGGGGAGACTAGAGCTATAGCAACATGAGGCCTAATGGTGGAAGAGATTGATGAACAAGGGAGAGGGGGGCTCCTTTTATAGAGATTTTGTTACCCTCCTTCACCCATTTATAATTGCTGCGTGTAGATTCCTTTCCCCATCAATCACATAAGCACGTATGTCACCATCCATGTCCTTTTTGGCTACTCTTGCCATGTGTCCCATCACAAGATGCTCAAGACTCTTAAAATATTGAGAAAGTCAAGAGTCTCCTCACATGGAGCCTATAGGGACCCTCTCTTTTCCACATGTCCACATCCTCCTTATTCCACATAGGAGTTCTAGAAGGATTCGTCTTGACTTCACACTCCTCCACATGCCTTCCACATGCTTTGGCATGTGGCCTCTCTTATATTATTGGAACACATGGACATGAGCCCACCTCTTTATATGACTCACTCTTCCTATTTTCTAAAAAACTCCATAATATCCCATACACAAATAACTCTCACCCCATACCAAGGTATTTATAATTCATACCTATGGTATTTACAATGAGCCATTCCACTCATCCTCTCCATCCCATACAATATCATAGAAAATAGAAATAAGTGAGAGCCGCTAGGCTATCACTTGATACTCAAACTCTTATCAAACATAGAGAAAAACAATACCAATGCCAAATTAAAAATATCAATTTTTGGCGTCACACTAGCTTTCCTCTATTTTGGTTTGGCATTGTTGTTGTCTTTCACTGATCATCGCTATTGCAACATGCAGCTCGCCCTAGCTTATAAGAGAAGTAGATAGAGGCTGTGAGACAAGAAAGCTGAAAAGCTTGGTTAGGGCACAAGGAACAAAAGAATCCTTGCAGAGTAGCGGCAGGAAGAAGTTTGCAAATGCATGCATTCAATCATTGCCATCAAAGTAAAGAACACACGCTGTGATGTAATGATTGGTGGTAGCATTCGAGGAAGCAACATAAGGCCATTCAGGTGAATACCAGTCTTGAGTCTTCAGAAGCCTTAGCATGCACCCTAAAGTTCATAGATTGACAACCCTACCAACACCTCGGGAGATGCACGTAGAGCTGAAGCAATGCCCAATCATCCTGATCCGAGGAGTATATGGCTTCAACAGAACATAAGAAAAGGAGAGATAGCCTAAGTGCGACAAAAGTCATTGTAATAGTGGTGACGTTTTGTCACAAAAATACGAGAGTTTCTCCAAATAACAAGGACATCTGTAGAAAGCGGACAGGATGCAAGATGTTTGATGAGCACATCATATCACATTCAAACCATCCCAGTGGTTGCTTGTGATTGAGCTTTGGGATAGTTTACTTGTTTCATTTCTTGATACAATGCAGGTCAGTGGTTGCCTAAACCAGCCCGATGGTTGTTTGTGATTGAGCTTTGGGATAGTTTACTAGGATGGCTTGGACTTAATGTGATTGTCCTAAACCAGCTCGATGCTTGGAATATCATGTAATTGTGGGACTGGTTTAGCTCAAATACCAAAACTAGGTTGGCTTGGACTTTATGTGATTGTCCTAAACTAGTGCGATGGTTGGAACATCATGCAACAATGGTTGGTTCATCTCAAACACCAGTTATGTGATTGTCCTAAACCAGTGTGCTTGAGCAGAAAGTAACAACAATATATTTCGCAACAGAACAACAATATATTGTTATTTTACTAAACCATCCCAGTGGTTGGAATGTCATGCAACCGTGGCTAGTTTAGCTCAAACACCAGTGTGGTTGAATAAATATTAGTTGTTGACCAGCTCAGTGGTTGAAATTACTATGTTTCTTAGTACTTAAATTAGTTAAATTTAATTTCCTATTGTTTGGGTCATATACCACTTAATTTCTAGACCGGGATGGCTTAGACTTAGGCTGGTTCTCTTGCTATCCTAAAATGGATCGTATTGTTGCAAAGTGCTATACTAAAATAGGCCCCTTTAGGCTAGTTCTCTTTATCTATTATCAGAATTCAGCCACCCAGCTGGTGATCAGAAATCCTAAATGAATTTTGCTCTGTAGAATCGTATTGTATTATTGGAAAATGTCCATCAAATTATAAAGTCCAAATCAAGGAAACATTTTCAAATTATAAAGTCCAACTGAGTGAAGCAATCATAAGAAAATAGAACCTTCGAATCCAACTAAATGCAACATTTTCAAGCTATAAACTTTAAAGTCCAGCTGAGTGAAGAAGTCATATCTAAGGATGGATAAATGGCAAATTATTACTTTAAAACTGAAGTTGTATAGAAAAGCCAAATATATAGTCAGCCCCTAAGGTTATATACCCGGGTAGTATACAACCAAGTTTTACTCTTCTACATTTTGAAAAGAGACCACCATTGTATCTAAGGATGGATAAATACAAAGATAATTTACTACTCTTTTTTCTCCAAAGAAAACAATTTACTACTTAAGTTCTATTGAAAAGTCGACTGTACTAGAGGGGTGGCCAGCCCCTAAAAAAGTCTCGGTTAATATATATCCGAGATTCCAAGAGATCAAGTCCGAGATATTTGAAGGACTTTATATTTATGCAAGGATTCTTGGACAAGGCTCGACACCGCACCGTGGGAGCCTTCAGCAACATACTTCGCAAGCTGAGGGCTCTTATAGTATTGAAGGCCTTCCAATAGTTCCTCCTGCAATATGACCATCTTGTGAATGACACTCTTGGAAACTCTTTGTTCCTCCTCCAAGCGATCAATCTCATCTATGACAATCTTTGTTATCGAGGGACCCCTTGCAAAATGGCTTCATCAAGCTCAGGACAAAAGCGGCAGAAAAAATGTCATTATTGCTACTGTTGCTTTCCATCTCTATTCCTCCACTGTTCCTTCACTCGAGACCTGTTAGGTTTTTAAACTACTTTGCTCTTCTACTGTCCAAGCTATAATTGTTCACATATTCTAATCTATCAAATCAAGCCGTCTTGACATGCTTAACGATGTAATCCAGTGAGATCTTTGCCATCTTTGAAGACCCGTGTACCGATAGATTCCCCACATGACTTTGCATGGGGGACCATGTAGTTCACAAGCTTAGATTAGCATTCTATCGGCGGTTCATCAAACTGTAATGACAATAGTTCTCGTTCTTATGACTGAGAACTATTGTTATTACAGTCTGATGAACCGACTCAATGCTAATCTAATGTCTTGTTTTGATCTTGCCTTTCTTCAGTTGATTGTAATAACAATGACTTTGCATGAGGGGACATCTAGTCACAGGCTTAGATTAGCATTGAGTCATAATTAAGTTGTAATAAACAATGACTTTGCATGAGGGACCATCTAATTCACACGTTCAAATTAGCATTAAGCTAGAGATAGAATGTAAGAACATATCAGACTATTAGAATTTTTTGATGATCGAGAAATTCTCCCATGGCAACCATCTAATCACACATCATAGCTAGACGATGATGTATATGACCGCCTACGCTAGGCTAAATGAGAAATTCTCCCATGGCAACCATCTAATTGCATGTCATGGCTAGATGATGATGTATATGACTGCCTACACTAGGCTAGGCTACTAGCAAGCTGGGTGCATGTGCCAATGCTGCTCCCCCCTCATCCCATTGAATTATTATGATCTTGGCTCTGATCTTGGCTCCAACGACCAAGAAATTCTCCCATGGCAACCATCTAATCACACGTCATGGCTAGACGATGATGTATATGACCGCCTATGCTAGGCTGGGCTACCAGCAAGCTGGGTGCATGTGTCACCACTCCTCCCCCCTCATCCCATTGATGAATTATTATGATCTTGGCTCCGATGACTGAGAAATTCTCCCATGGCAACCATCTAATCACACGTCATGGCTAGACGATGATGTATATGACCACCTATGCTAGGTTGGGCTACCAGCAGCACAATCCACAGTGGGTGGATTGTGTGCTCTTAGTGGCGATAGGCACCCAGAGTTGCACAAATTGACATAAGAAATGAAGGGGAAAAGGGTGGGAGGGCAGCAAGTCTAGTTATATAAAGGCCTTAAGGGCAGAGAAAATCCCTCTCCTACCCCCTTCCACACTCTCCAAGCCCCTTCCACCCCTATGATGAATCTTTTGCTGCAACCTCAATGCCCCTTCATAATGCTACCCAAGTCATGGGATCCATTGTTTGGCTTGGCTCTCCATCCTGCAGCACTCCACCAGCCATAGCCATGACCAAGGGAGTTGTAGTAGGATGGGGAGCCAAGGGAAATGGGTGTTAAGGGGGGGATTGCAGGACGTATTTCAAGTTTGTTGCATTTGACCCCATTCTCAGCTACTATGAATGACCGTCGTCATTGTTCCATTAGGCACTATGAGAACTCAACTTGGTGAGATGAGCCTCTCGTAATTGAGCACAACCTTTGGCACTGGGGAAGGAAAACTCAACTTGGTGATGAGCTCTAACACAGTGAGAGCATGCATCAGTGTGCTCGAGCTCAACACCAAATTGAGTTCCCTATCCACTGTCGAATGTTGTGCTCCATTGAGGTCACCACCAAGTTGAGTTATCTCTCCCAGTGCCTTGAAGGAAGTTGCTATGAAGAAGGTTATGTTCAATTACGAGGTGCTCGTATTGCCCCCGGCATATGAGGAGTTTTGGGTCAAAACTGTAAAAAAGTCCTAACTATGATAGAACTATGAGGTGCTCATATTGTCATTTGCATATGAGGCACCGGGTCAAAAGTGTAAGAGAGTGCTAACAAGGGCAAAAAGTTGACACCAGGTCCTGCCACCCACAGTGATGGTGTTGACAAGTGCTAAAAGTGTTTAAAGAAGTTTCACAAAGACAAAGTGCTAGCATCTTTAGATGTAATCTGCTTTGTTAAATGTTTGCTTTGGATGTAATTAATTTTATTATCGCAAAAACTATTAGATGCAATTTCTTTTGTTTTAATTTCAATGCAGTACCATTATTGCCCCAAAACTTTGGTAGTGAAAGTGGCTCTAAAGAAGCACAAATGGCATATTTTTGCCCTCATTTACATTTTACTGCAACCATAGGGATTGTTGCACAAGAAACTGTTGAAAAAATTGTTGTTACCATAGTGAAAATGGTTCACAAATTCCCTCATTCAGGATTTACTACAACCAGTGCAACTGGTGTGATTGTTGTAGAAGAACTAAAATAGCTCTAAAATAGGATTACATTTTCCTTAGCTCTAAAGTAGGATTACATTTTCCTTAGCTTGGAACTAAAATAGCTCTAATAACTAGTAGAAATTGTTGCACAAGGACCAGTAGGACTAAAATAGCTTCAAAATAGGAGTATATTTTCCTTGGTTTAGAACTATAATAACTCCAATAACGAGCGCGGTGGCTTAGAACTATAATAACTCCAATAATCAATGCAGTGGCTGCAAGGAAACTATCATAAATTGCAAATGCTTACATTTTCCTTAGCTCGGAACTAAAATAGCTGCAAGAACCAGTGTGGTGGTTGAGAAATTGTTGCACAAGGAGTAATACAACTAAAATATCTCCAAAATCAAACTATATTTTCCTTGATTTAGAACTAAAATAGCTCCAACAACTAGCACGGTCATTGCGTATATGGACCTTAAGGGGTCTCCTTTAGAGATTGACATGCCATAGTGGTCCTTTAGAGATTGACATGCCATAGTGGTCTTCATGCCAATGTGATGCCAACATCATTGCTCAAACCAGCATGGTGGTCAATGCAACAAAAGATTGTGTTGTGCAGTGACAGATGGCGAAGCTGCGCAATGACAGGTGGTAAGGCAAAAGCTATGTGATGTAGTCGGGGGGTTAGAGGTAGAGCAACAGTCTCTATGCTCATGAGTAAATGCATATAATGCCATGCGTCGAGCTCTGTGCTATTGACAATGATAAGATTGTGTCTCATTATTATGCCAGTGTAGCAATCATGATGCTGAAAAAACTTTCGATGAGAGCCCGGGTCCGTGCAAAATTTAAAATCTCACCCAACAATGCATTGCATCACGTCCCCAAAATGGCCCCAAAAATACTTTCGCAATTGGCTACACCCAAGCAAACATTAACCCTTTCCACTGTCACTAAACAACTAACTAGCACTCTGGTTGGCATAAATTCACCCAAGGCATTGTCGACTGAGTGATCAACATTCAAGTCATGTCTGTTCAAGGAACCTCCTACTTGGTATGGCTTCAGTTTGCTCCCATTTTATAGCTTGGAGAATACATTCCCTTGCAAATCTTCAAGTGGAACTATCCCATTAGGAAAGACTTCAGCTAACCGGTAGGGACCGTTCCATCCCAACTTGAAATTCATTTTGAGAGGCTTCAACTTATCATTGTAGAGTAATACGAGCATGCCTTTCTTCAAACGCTTAGGCACAATGTGACTATCATGCCATGCCTTTCTTCTGCATTGTTTCATCTGCTATGACTAGGCTGCTTAGAGGTGTAACTCATCCACGTGGCTTAGCTGATGCAATTGCCCCTTGATTGCTTCTGACTCATCCAAGTGATGCTCGATAGAAATTCAAAGACTCAAAACAATAAATTCTAAGGGAACAACTACTTCCAAACCAAAGGCCATATGAAAACGTGTAAGATTTGTAGTGACCTTATAAGCAATTCAATATGCCCACATAGCAGGATCACCCTTAGCCGATTGCAGTGTCTTTGTGAGGATAAGCTTAAGTGTTTTGTTTGTTGACTCGGCTTCCCCATTGCCATGAGGATAGTAAGTACTGGAAATTGTATCCATGATTTTGGATTCAATCTTAAGGGACTATACCGCATCATTAAGGAAAAGTGTACCTTGATAACTGAAAAGATGCAAAGGGCATCCACATCTGCAGATGATATTTTCAAAAATGAACTTAGTAGTGCTCCAAGCCAAGTTGTCTCAGAGTGCCTTAGATTTTGCCCACTGAGTAGCATATTCAATAGCTATAATGATGTATTTATTCTATGTAAACCTCGTAGGTTTAAAAGGGCCAATAAAATCCAAAACCCCATAAATGAGTAGGTTGTAATGTCATTGATTGATTGGCCAATAGCCATCCAGTGTGTTGACACACGTCACAATGCATACACTTAGTTTGAGCATCAAGGTTTCCCACCATTAGCCTGCTTGCAAGACTTTTTTGGTGTTTAATTCCCCTTGGAAATATCCTCCTCATGGACCCGAGTGAACACAATTACTTGCTCCTGTGGCATGACCCATCTAGGAAGAACTCCATCTACACACTGACGATAAAGATATCCACTAATCAAGGTGTATTTCCAAGCCTTCAAAGCCAGTTGTCTGCACTTCTCTCAAGGCATTGTATCAGGAAACATAACCTTAGACAAATAATCCATCAACTTGACATATTCATGCTCACAATAGTCCATTGCAAGAGCACTGCAAAGCGTTTAGCATCTGGCAGTTCAGTAGTGACCCCTTGTGTATCCTTGAGTGCAGATAATATGGACAAATAGTCAGCTCCTACATGGCTTTCCCTAGGTTTAGGAATGATCTTAAAGTTAAACTCCTGAAGAAGAAGCATCCAACATACAAGACGTCCTTGAATAACAATCTTATTGATAAGATAAAGCAATGCTTGATGGTCCACATAGAATACAAAAGGATTACTAAATAAATAGTACCTTAGCTTTTGCAGACTAAAGATCATTACCAAATCTCCTCGCTCATTGGTATTGTAATTGGACTTGGTAGGTGTTAACAATCGGCTGGCATAATATACTGGATAGTCTAGTTGACCATCAAGCTGAGCCTAAATAATGCCTAAGGCATACCCAAAAGCATTTACATGCACATGGTTCCTGGTTGTCTTAGAATAGTAGCCATTGTTTGGTTCTTCAATTCATTGAAAACCATAGTCAACTCGGTAGTCCACTCAAACTTGGCATCCTTCTTTGTCAACTCATATAATGGAGCTGCAATCTTGGCAAATCTTTGATAGCATCTATAGAAGTTGATAAACCCCACAAAAGAACACAATTGAGTTAGATTTTGAGGTTTAGGCATTTGTTGTATATCTTTGATTTTACCTGGCTCGATTCATATACCATCTTGAGAAATGACACGACCAATCAAAATCTTGACTCGGACACACAAACACTCTTAGCCAAGTTCAACCCACTTGTCTGCATCTTAGAAAGACTCTTTCCAGGTAACTGAGATGATCCGTGTCTAAAGAGTAAACACAAAAATCATGTAATTAAATGGAAATGAACTCGGTGAGATAGTCTCAAAAAGGTTCTACCATAAACTTCTGAAAGGTTGATGGGGCATTTCTCAATCCAAAAGGCATTACTCGGGTTGCATAAGCACCCATTCTATGTTAAAGGCACTCTTAGACTGATCTTCTAGAGCCACAGTGATTTGATTATAACCAGTATAACCATCCATAAATGATTACATCTCATGTCTTGCAACTTGATCCAAGATTCCATCAGTGAAAGGTATTGGAATTAGGAATTGTTTGGGCATTTAACTTCTAATAGTCCACACAAACTCGAAGTTTGCCATTTTTCTTAGGAACAACCACAATAGGAAACAGCCAGTACTATGATCAATGGCATAGACAAAACTAACACACAAGAGCTTATCTAACTCAACAGGATTCATTCTGTACCTTTGCTGTTGAATTGGCTTTGCATGTGGAAGCAAATGTATCTTATGTTGACACAACTCAAGAAGAACTCCTCGTAGGTCAATGTGACTCTAGGCAAACACATCCTTATACATGACAAATAAATCTCTTATAACCCCTAGTTGCTCGAAAGAAAGACTAGCACTTACTACTACCATGGCAAGATTGTATTCTATTTCGATATTTAATTCTTGTGTTGGATCTGGTACTAACTATTCAGTAACAAGTTTGGTAATAGTCATCAGCATCTCATCTATCTCTTAGTTACTTAGAAAGATATCTTTTTGCTAGCAATTTTCTTGGCTTTCAACTTTTGTTTGATATCTGCAACCACTTGGAAAATGTCAATCTCACCCACAAGTAGGATTTGTAGTTCCATTAGTTGTGACTCAACATTCTGAGTAAATGGATTTGTGACCTCCAAATTCTTTGGTTGACAAGTACTTGGAACTTTTCGAGGATTGTAGGAATGCACACACTTTGACTATCTGTTTTAATGATCCTCTTCCCAATCATGGAGTACTTTTTCACTCTTAAGCCAAGGCTGTCCCAATAGTATTGAATAGGCATGCTGCTCCATGGCAATCATAATAAAGCTAATTGTATAATAGATTCTACCTATAGAGATGACAACATCCTGTAACATACATTTTGGGTCAACTCGTCTTTGATCTACCATGCATACTAAAAAGGGTGATCACTTATAGGACATGAACTTCAATCTATGAGCAATTTCTTCAAAAATAATGTTTACTCCAGAACCACCATCCACTATCACTCTTGGTATAGTTCTCTCATCCCCTGGTTGCCTACACTTCTTGACAACTTTGTCATATCACCCAAGAAGTGCTTACATATTCTTGTCATTGGTCCTTGCGTATATCAGTTGCAAATATTACATCTCCAATTTCCTTATGCTACATAATCCCATGTCTTTTCAAGATTTTGATCTAAAGAATGTAGCTCTTTTGGTTGCTTGGATAGTGCTTTGATCTGTTGGTCAAAGAAATCCTGCCAGTATGGAGATATTTGCATTAACTCGATGAATGTCAGACTAACTTGAATGTTCTTGAATATTTGCCATGATCTGTCTAGCTCTGTGCTAAATTCTAGTGAGGCACTCAATTTTGTTGCATTTGCCTTACATTTTGAGGATTCCCCTCGCTCGGTAATAATAGACTGTTGAATCAGCACAAGTATCTCCACTGCTGGAGCTTTCCCTTTGAGCTTCCTTGTAATTTTAGCAACTAATGCCTTTTGAGATTTCCAATTGAATTATGGTGCACCAAGGGCAAGTTGGACTACATTGATCCAAATGGAATGGAACTTCTTAAAGATAGATTGAGTAACCACTTGGGCATCAACTACATCTGCCAGCTCAACTACAACTGCTCAGCATTCTAGATCTACTTCTCTTCTTTCCTTGTTAGTTTTGAGAAGCTTCAAATGCATTTGACAGCCAAAATGCAGATGATTTTCTCCACAACAAAAGCACTTGATCTTAGATGGTTCTATTTTCTCCTTACCATTCTTACTTTTGTCCTTCTGCTTGGGACATGGTGGCTTATTGTTTGACAACCGAACATCAGTCATCACTTGGTTTGCTGACACTTGGCAATTTTTACCATTGAACCAACATTCAAAATCGTCATGGCCAAACTTGGTACAAGTATTGTTTTAAGGCCTTATTTAGCTTTATTTTGAGCTTATCTTTGTTTGCTAGCATCTCCTCGGTGTCATTGTCAGCATATTTCTTCTTTGCCTTATTCTTCGAGCCTTCACTCTTCTTTAGAGAAATAGCTCAGTCTAGCAATTCTTCATAAGTTCTAGTGGTATTGACTATCTCTGGCTTGCATAAGTCTACCTAGGTGCACCCTCTGATCAACCAAACTTATCATCTGGGAGGCCACTGAGACCCTAGCAACCATGTGCATCATCTTATGCAAAAAAAAACCCCTCACTTAGCTTCGTTCAAACATCTTCTTCATTGATTTCCTGCCTAAACCTTCAGAGGAATGCTTTGAACATTGCATACCAATCAAGGAAATATCCAATTGGAAACTAATTAAACCACCTCTGATCATTTTTTATCAAAGTACATGGAACTCATCTGTTGTGGCACCATTTATGTGACAAACTCGCAGGAAACTCTGCAAGTGAATGTATGGATCTTCATCATCAATGCCCTTGATGTTGATACTAAACTTAGACTTTTTACTCCATAGCTTGAGTAGGAAGGTCTTCCACTTGAAAGGACTGAGTCACTAGTCAGCCTTCCACATGTCATATCAACCTTCATGTGTATGAGGCCGCTGTTGACTCTCCCACAGTCGGTTGGTACTGTTTGTAGGCATAGTTTGACATATGTCTGTAAGCCCAGTAGGATTTCTATCCACAGTGAGACAAACTCGTGACTCTACATAGTAATCAACTTCCACCCCTGGGGTAGCATGGTTGAGTCTCTCTCTTCGTGCTCGTCGCTCCTATTGGGACAATTGTTGCCTCTGCCAGCCTCCTTCGGGCATTGAACTCTAGTTCCAAGACCGCTCCAGTTCTCATGGTAGGATGTAATTAATTCCTTTGGCTCAGGAACTCTTCACACCTAGCTTTGTATCTTCTTCGTCTTTCCAACGGTGTGCCAGCCATCAACTAAGGTAGAAGTATCCGAGTAGCAATCTGAATACTATGTGTATGCCACACACCAGTCTTCAAGCACACCACCAGACTACACCACCATCTAGAGTGATATCTAGCAATTACATGGCTTTTCCCAAACAATCTTAATTACATGAGAAAACCTTGGTGAAATTTTACTATGGGATATGGTTTAGAGGTGCAAAATGCATGGGAAGTACGTGGCACTAATAAGGTTCAAGAATGGGAGTGGAAAGTATAGCAAAAGATTGTTTTACCTTTAAACTATAGCACTATTAAGCCTAAAGATGGGAACATAAAGTACAACACACATTATCCACTCCAGTTCTTGAATTAAATGTGCATGATAATGATCAATCTCAAAAAAATCAAATTCAAATCAAAACTTGAAGGATTCGCTTGCACTATAAAGACTCATGCAACCTATGTGCTTGGACGTCAATAAGACTCATGTTGATTGTGAAAATTTTATATCAATATGTATTTTTTAGTACAATAGCATAAGAAGTCTATACAACTCAATTTTCAAAGATTAATTTCAATCAAACAATCAAATTTAGTACAAGCCTTTTGTAGGTCTACTTAAAAAAATATCTATGTGAATCATGTGTTGGATAAGCAATATCATCACCTCCATAGTTCCTACACCATGGTCTAGGAGCAATGACATACTCCACATATGTTTAGGGGCACTGACATACTCTAGATCATTTATTCAAATATGTTGGTAGATGCTTCAATAAAATGTCTCAATAATGCTTTACATTTTATCACATTCACTAATTATTAATCAAGAAACACTTGGATCTATTTCTTGAAATAGAAATCAAATATACTACATTAGTTGATAAAGTTGGAATCTCTTGTGGAAAAGAAACACATCAAGTTCCACTTTGATGTGACAATGTAGTGAATATAAAATCAAATGATCAATGAATTATGTAGACAATACAACATCAAAAGGTAATTCACTTATAGGTATGCTCCTCAATATAATGGAATTACAAGAAGAAATAATAGAGTTAATATTGCAAAGTTAGCCAAATGCAAGCTTGATGAGAAAAAATTTCATTGTGCTTATTGGATCAAAGCATGTACAGTACTGGTTTACTTGATGATTCCGATTGTAATATATAGAATAATACACTCAAAGAAGCATTTGAAAGTATTCATATTTCTTGATTATGCACATTAGATTTAAAATCCATCATAGGCTGTAAGAACCAAAAGCATACCATCTTTATGACCTAGTTAAAAGAAGGCTTTTTGTCTACATAGATGTTGTCATCCATGAGATAATATTATTTAATAATATTTTGGTAGCATCATCGTTGACTCTAACTAATCAAAAGATTAGTTTTGCAATTTACTAGCTCATCCAAAATCTAGTTAGTCACAAAGCAAAGACAAAGAAAGATTTCTATATATTTGTACTACGAGTAGTTATCACAGACATTTCAAAAAGTTTAAATGCAGCCCAATTGGGAGTATTTTCAAGACATCTCAAAGAATATCAAAGGTGGACATATTACAATAATTTTGCATTTGTGTGGTATCTTCTCCACTCTCTGAGGTGTATTGATTGCCAGAGGGTCCACACTTGAGGTGGTGCCGAATAAATAAGGTGGGGGGAAAGAGTTCGCCATGAGATGTCTGGTGGGTGCAAGCCCAACGCAGCAAAACCGGCTCTCAAAACAAAACAAAACAAAAATAATTTTGCATTTGCGGTCAAAGTCATGGAAATACAAGACCTTACATCCTTCAAAGAAGAAGTTCATGTTCCAAATGGGAACATACTTTGATCAAGAATCAAAACATGGACTTCAATAGATCTTTTTGACTCTATAGGATGCAAATGGTTTTACAAAGTTAAGTTTATCTTAGATGGTATGATTACCAATTACAAGGGCATACATGTACTACTCAAGTATATGAAAGTGATTATAAGGATATTTTCGCACCGGTTGTAAAATTGGACAAAATTAAATTTGTTATTGCTCTATATTTAGAGTTGATTGGCCTATTTACCAAATGGATGTTCAAAAGATATCTCTCAATCGTTATCTTGGTGAAGAAACATTTTTCTCAATCATTATCTTAGTGAAGAAAGTATATTTCTCATTGTTATATTGGTGAAGAAATATGTACTTGAAGAGTCTATTGTAAAAGATAAAGAGAAAAATTTTAACAATTGCAAAAATATTAATATGGTCTGAGCATCATGGGCTTGGAATGCTCACATTCACAATCATTATTTTTTATATCAAGCAAATAGAATAGGATGTTGTCATCATTGTATTCTATGTTGATGACATGACTATCACAAGTTCGAATGGTAAACTCATCTTCAAAAGTCAAAATACAACTCACATTTGATTTTGACATGCCACACCTTCATTATTTTCTCAACATAAATGACAGCGTGCTTACACAAGGCAAATAAACTCAAAACGTCTTGAGGCAATTTCTTGCATGATTGCAAATCATTTCCAATGCCTACGAAATTCAATCATAACTATATAGCTCATGATCTTTTTGATGATCATAAGGCCAAACATTTCTTATGCAAGTGATCTTCTCATTTAATTCATGTAGATTCCCAAGAAGGTAACTTGCTGCAGCCTAAAAAGTACTTAGATATCTCAAAGGCTCTTGGGATTATTGTCTAAAGCATGAGAAATCAACAAATCTTGGTCCCTTGGGTTATAACAATACCATTTGTGCCAATGACCTTTTATTATGGGTGGTGTACAAGTGGTTACTCTTTTAGTCTTAGATCTGCAACCTTATTAGAAAGACAACCAACTACGGTCTTACCTCAGCAAAGTAGGATCAGCAAATGTTGCATGGGACACAAAATGGTTTCAAATTTTGAGAATTCTCTCAAGAGATCCAACAACACTCTATGTGTGCAAGTGCAACCTTATTAGAAAAACAATGAAATGGGATGCAAAGTACAAAAGATGTATCTTTGTTGGCTATGATGAAATGGAAAGGTTAATTGATTATACAACGAAGGAATCAAGAAAATAGTGACAAGTTGAGATGTCAAATTTCATCATCCAATGCAGCAAACTGAGTCATGGAATTGAACTTGAAGGTGAGAAGTAGGACAGAGGAGACTTCATATAAACAATGGATTAAATCTAAATAGTGTTTGGATGCTAGTGCTTCTGACATTTTTTAATCCTGTGTAGCAACTAAGTAAGAAGGTTTACAAGACAAGAAATCACATGAAAGCGTGCACACAAAGCTTGCATTGATGGACCAAGCTTAAATTTGCACAAGCCTACAAACTTCAAATTGGCTTCAAGGCAAAAAGAATTGTTAGACGCTATACAAGGAGAGTATAATCAAGTCATAAACAATGACTTGCAGAATTACCGCAAGGGATATAATCCATAACTTTCAAATGGATCCACAAGTCAAAGTATTAAGGCCCAAGATCATTGTTTCATGCTGAAACAGAAGGTATAGGCAAGGATATGCTCACTCAGCTTCTATGAGTCAATGCACACTTTGAGTTTGACATTTTGTTCTTTCGAATGATCACTATGCAAACAAGCCATGCTCTTCTAGCCGAAAAGTGGATTAGTCAGTAGCTACAAAGTTTATAAACCAAGTCACCTAGGTCTCTTGTTGATATGTTTTCAGGAATGTTCATTCGATGATTTGAAATGCTTGTTAGTTTACTGGTACCATTAAGACTTACCTTCCATACTACATGGCAGGTACAACAAATTGTATATCACATATAAGCACTCAGCACATGCGAGCAAGGATTTGTTCCTTTGTTGCCTTCAAAATTATTAATACTGACTGAGACACGTTTTGTTCTGAATTTATCGTGTTTGGTTAATAGTAGTTTGGTTCTGAATTTATCATGTACTTAGATTCATCATGTAATCGCCAGTAGCTTTGTACCCTATGGATTTTGATTTTGCTGCGATTTTTGTGATGAGATTTTTTTGATTGTTGGTGTGGTTATTGACTCTCTTTGTTCCATCTCCTTCAGTTACAATTGATTTCGCAATGTCTTTCTTGGAACTTTGACTGCCTTTGCCTGGTCTCTCAGTTTCACCGTACTTCCTCACAGTCTCAGTTTGTGTTTGTGAAACAGTGTCCGTTTGTGATGCTTTATTATGCACTGATCTCATTGGCAACCTCCTCTGCTTCATCACTCATTCATTGTCTGATCATGTATTCATAACTTTCTGTTGTAGTACTCTTCAGGCATTCATCACTTGTACTCATAGTGACATTACCGCTTCCAAACATCATCCAATTAAGACTTGATGAGTGCTGCTGAGGTTGATCGAGCCTTGGAGGAAATCTTTGGAACTACTTCACAAGACCCAAAAACCGCAAAACCCTTTGCCTGTACAATGTCTCAGCTGCCATCTTGATCCTTTTGTATCAATGAGATACTCTTCATGATGTGATCCACAGATTACCCTTTGGAAGATGACACAGACAGAAATCAATGTAGCCATGAGGATGCAGTGTATAGGAGAAGCATAACAGTGAAGACAGTTAACCTCTCTTTCTTAATTGCTAGGCTGCTTATGTTGGTTGCATATGCACCAGCTTTGTATTGTCAAACCTCTTCAGGGTCATCTTTCACCTGTCTCGGTCGTGATGTGGCCAATGATTTGATCATTGCACAGATAATATGGCAGCTTCACTCGTCATTCTTTCTTTCCTTCATCCACACAATCCTGACAACCCCCTTTGTTGCCAAATGTTGAAAGGAAAATCACATCCATGAGTTTTTTCAATCAAGACATTACCTGCCTCGAAGCTCCTATCACAAGGTGAATTCAATGCATTCATGCATGTCACAATCTTCGACACCTCACCTACCCTTCAACTAGCTCATGTCCATCCACACTCTTTGTTTTAACATATCCATTCATTCATCCACATCCCATAAGCCCTATCCTATTCTGAGGCCTTAAGCTTTAATTCTTGGGACCATTCGTACTCCCTGAGCCTACTTCAGGCATACCGAAGGGCATACGGCTGCAGACTAGCTGTGCGATGTGCCCATTGTGATACCTGATGCTGCCGTTTTGTGTGTACTTCAAACAGGTTCCAGAGCTGCCAGACGCTGCCGCCTGATTCCCCTAATACTGTTGGCAGCACCAATAGGCTACCTCCCGCTGCTCAGACATGTGTTTGTGGGCTGCCCATTGCTGACCCCTAACCTGCATCATATAGCCCAACTGACATGAAGCATTGAACATCTGCATTTTACTGGATGCTGGGCAGTACATGTTAGCCTCCCATCGATATGGAAATGAACACCCCATCTTGCACAAATTGCGGCTCACAAGTGGGGGCATACATAGCTGCTAACCATTGCACATCATGCAGTAGAGGATGCAAGTGACCATGTAGTCCTTCGTTACCAATTGGGCAACCTTGTAAGCTGCCTAGCCAACCAACCAAGCAACTGACCAGGCCTGGTCAACCTAGTCCAGCCAGCCTGAATAGCCCTGGGTTTGCATGTGGCTGGCCTAATCTATGTGATTTACGGCCTCCCAAAATAGCCATTTCCAGTGCAATGCAAGTAGCATTAGGTTGTTGACTCATCTGAAGATGATACATGTGATAGAGCATCCGAGTACCAAGTACTTTTCTGGTTGACCATCCAGGTGTCTACTGACTGGATTTGACATAACTGTTCACAACAAGGACGAAAATTTGGTGTGATGTGCTGCACAATCCTCCAAGCTGCGTAAGTCTATTCATTTGAGGGACTCATTTCATCAAGTGAACCCCTCTTTTTGTAGGCCTCCCTCTCACTGACGTAGATCACCGTACTGCCAAGATCAAGCAGCACTTCTGAACGTTCCCCTCCCTAAGCAGGGCTCATGAATCTAGGCAGGGATCCTGATGGTAACAGCTACCTGATGACAAGAACAGCCCCTCCTCAAGTTTCGGGACCATTACCTACCACTGCAGGATGCCTCTTTCCTCCCTTTAATCAGGGTGGCTCACAAACAGCAGCCATCAATAGAGTCTCCATTGTGTACTCATTAATACTAGAGTGCAAACCGAAAGACAGCATTTCACTGAATCCTGAGTAGGAATAATGTATGTGGCATTAATATTGTACAGTACTGTTTTGTCAAGGACAGTATCATTCTTTTTTGTACCAGTAAATTGCAACATGACTACTAACAGCAGCCAAAATTTTCAGGTGATTGAGGGATCGTTGAGCACTGTATACACTTTGTACTCCCTTCCTTACAAAAGCCAGTAAATTGGGAATACATCCTTGCATGCCCTGCTTGCCATCTCAACCTCTGATGAGTTTTGCAAACCTCATGGTTTTGCGCTTAGATAACAGCCACACATCGTGAACAAGCTCCTTAATTTAATAATACTCTAGACACTTTGTTACACCATCAACTACATCTACTCTCACTTATCTGCCCTTATAGCATAAATATTTGATAGTAACACATATGGAGTTGCACTTTTCAAATTAAATTGGAAACTGTGGCTTGCAGCACGCATTCCTCGTACAATGTCACCATGACCTCTGCAGGCAGCAAGCAAGCACAACCAGACTCTGGTGCTTTCTTTGAATGGTATACTCCTGATCAAGTCCTCTGCATCATCAAGATGTCCTGCACGACCAAGGATATCAATCATGCTAATACAGTGCTCCACCATATGTGTTATTCCATAATTCTGCATTGCAGAAAAAAAGAGATGCATGCCATCATCCACTCGTCCCGTATGGCTGCATGCCTTGAGAATGCTAAGAAAAGTGATTTGATTGGGCTCAAGCCTGTCGAGCTGCATTTTAGCAAAGAGATCCAGGGCCTCCTTGCCATTCCCATTCTGGGCACATGCAGCAATCATGGCACTCCATGAAACCACATCATGCTGAGGCATTTGATTAAACACAATCCCTGCATCCTGCAGACTTCCGCACTTGCCATACATATTGACAAGGGCGGTCCCCAAAGCAAAATTCCCCTCATATTCCATGTCAATAATGGCAGCATGGATCTCCTTCCCCTTTTCTATGACAGCCAGGTTGGCACATGCCTCAAGGGCACAGATAAAGGTAATGTGGGTGGGCTTGAAGCCTTGAAGGTGCATCTGATGAAAAAAGCTTAGTGCTTCTTTGCTGTGCCCATTGTGGACACAAGCCGCAATCATGGCACTCCAAGAGAAGACAGTATGCTGATGCATCTTGTCAAACACAATCCTTGAGTGATGTAGACTCCCACAATTGCCATACATATTGACAAGGGCCGTCCCCAAAGATAATTCACTGTTAAATCCACTGTCTAAAATCGCAGCATGAATCTTTTGCCCAACTTCTAGGGCCGTCATGCTAACACATGCATCAAGCGCAGAGAGGAAAGTGATTTGATTTGCCTGGAAGCCATCAAGATGCATTCTCTGAAGAAGAGTCAAAGCCTCTTCACCATCCCTGTTCTGCACACAACAGGCAATCATAGTACTCCAGGAAACCACATTCCGCTGAGACATTCTGTTGAACACATTTTTTGCATCATAAAGACTTCCACACTTGCCATACATATTGACAAGAGCGGTCTCCAAAACAACGTCTTCCTGGCATACACTTTCGAGAATAACAGCATGAATCTCCTTCCCTTCTTCCAGGGCTGCCAGGCTGGCACAAGCATCAAGGGCAGAGACAAAGGTGGCATGTTCTGGCTTGAAGCCACCAAGCTGCATCTGATGATAAAAATCCAACGCCCCATTGCCCTCCTCATTCTGAGCACATGCTGCAATCATAGCATTCCAAGTAATCACATTTCGCAGGGGCATTTGGCCGAATACAACCCTTGCACTGTGCAGATTCCCACATTTCCCATACATGTTCACTAGGGCAGTTCCCAACTCGACCAATCCATCGTATCCACTGTCTATTACAGAAGCATGGATCTGCTGTCCCTCATTTACAGCTGCCACGTTTGCACATGCATCAAGCGCATGGACAAATGTAGCCTCATTAGGCTTGGTGCCATCGAACTGCATTTGATAATAAAGATGCAGGGCATCGTCTCCACGCACATTTTGAATACAAGCTGCAATCATGACATTCCAAAGGCCTGTACTGTGCTCATGGGTATCACCAAACACGCTTTCTGCATCTTGCAGACTCATGCACTTTCCGTACATATTCACAAGGGAGGCAGTCACATCTTCTTGTCCTTCAAACCCACGCCTGACCATGGCAGTATGAATCTCATGCCCTTCATCTAGAGCTGTTACGCTGGCACATGCATTAAGAGTACAGATAAAGGTGATCTGGTCAGGTATGATGCAGTCATGCTGCATCTGATGGAAAACATCCAGGGCCTCCTTGCCATACCCATGGCTAGCATATGCTGCAATTATGGCATTCCAACAGATGACATCTCGCACAGACATTCGCTGAAACACAATCCTTGCATGGTCCAAACTCCCACATTTTCCATACATCTTAACAAGAGCACTACCAACAACTTCCTCTCCCTCGTATCCATTATCCACAATGGTAGCATGATTTACCTGTCCCTCTTCTAGCGCTGCCAGGGTTGAGCAGGCCTCAAGAGTAGAGAGAAAGGTAATCTGGTTTGGCTTGGTCCCATCCAACTGCATGTGATAGAAAAGGCAGAGACTTTCCTTGGCATGCCCATTCTGGGCACAGGCTGCTATCATGGCACTCCAAGAAACCACATTTCGCTTCCGAATTTGGCTAAAGATAGTCCATGCCTTGTGCAAACTCCCACACTTACCGTACATATTGACAAGGGCAGTCCCCACAATGACATCTCCTTCATGTCCACTGTTAACAATGGCAGCATGGATTTCCTTCCCCTCTTCAAGGACTGCCAAATTGGCACATGCGTCTAGAGTGCAGACAAATGCAATTTTGTCAGGCTTAATACTATCAAGCTGCATCCGATGGAAAATTTTAAGGGCCTCCTCGCTATGACCATTTTTGGCACATGCTGCAATCATGACACTCCAGGAGATCATATCCCACTTTTGCATACGGACAAACACATTCCTCGCATCGTTCAAACTTCCGCACTTGCCATACATCTTGACCATAGCCGTTCCCACGGTGACCTTTCCCTCATAACCACTCTCAATAATGGAAGCATGAATCTTCAGCCCTTCTTGTAAGGCCGCCAAGCTTGCACATGCATCGATAGCACAGATGAAGGTGACATGGTCTGGCTGGAAGCCATCAAGCTTCATTTCATCGATAAGCCGAAGGGCCTCCTTGGGATATCCATTCTTGGCATAAGCACTCATCAAAATATTCCACGAATACAAATTACGATAAGGAAGCCTCTCAAATACTGATCGAGAATCCTCCATGCTCCCACAATCGCCATACATCTGGACGAGACAGTTTCCCAAGAATACGTTGTTGTCCAATCCATGGGTGCGAATGTAAGCGTGCAGACGTCTACCATCGGCCAAGACCTTAGCTTCACCGCAACGCTTCAAGAGAGAGACCAAGGTGGCGAACTCTATCCTCTCGTTTTGCAGAAGGTCCAGATTCAGGCCAAGCGACACATTTCGAGCTGCAGATGAATAGCACTTGACTATTAAACGACGCACTTCTTTCTGCTGTCCCGTGAAGTCCAGGACAGGTTGTAGAATTCCTGAAGACGGAATGGCATCAGGAGTGGTACATTGCCTTAATTTCCCGTGTGCTACTTGCCCCCAACGACCCTGTAAGGAGCTGTCGACAGACAAACAACCGACGATCCGATCCCAAGAATCATTGCGACGTTTCCAAATGAAGAGCCTCAGTGTGCAACTAGGAGAGGCAGAAGACGAAGATAACGAGGGGTGAGAAGAAGGTGAAGGAGAAGGCGAAGCAGATATAGAGCAGCGAAGCAAAAGCAGCATGGCGGCGTGGGTTCTACAGTGTCTAGTTCACCCATAACTGTTCTTAAAGCCCAAATTCACAGAAGTGAACGTACTCGGCAATGGGCTTGGGGAGCTACCTGCCGCTTTGGGGAATGTGCATGAGGGAAGGGCCATTGGATTTGAGAGAGTTCAATCTTTTCTTGAATTTGAAGGTGCTCCATTGGCGATGTTCACTTTGTAGTTGTTACAGATTGGATGGGGCTTTGGCTCCTTTTGGCCATTTCTCCTTTTTGAATTGCATATTTATTGTTTCCCAAGAATCGAATATTTCGAGTACTTTGGCTTATCCTTTGTTTGTTCGTGTGTGCTTATACTGTGGTTAATTTTCTTTGGAATTCAAATTATGCAGCACCATGGGCAGTTTCTCTCGCTGCATTTGGTTTGATTGGATGATCGAGATTAACTCTTGGCCGACCTTGGACCTTTACATATAGAGGAATGGGCTGAGAGGAGCGCTTTTGAAACACGTTCCGATTGGACAATGCGACTCCATTTCCTTCCCCCACATGGAGTGAGGAAGGGCTCAGATTATTTCTCCATTACCACCATATCATCATCGCATCGCATTCGAGAACTAGCTAGGTGCACCACTACATCTTCAAAATGTCATCATCAAGATTAGCTAGTTGCTCCTTCTATGAAAGTGGTCCGATTCAATGGTGGAGATTGACCTCGAACCTTTAAGTAGATCGAAATGATCCCTTGAAGAACATTCTTGGAAAAATTTCCAAGAACGTATGCATGGTGCTAGCAGATAGGAGGAGGAGTGGCTTTTAGCCTATGAAGGTAAAGCAATTGGTGAGCAACGAGGCCTTGTATTGCCTCAACTTGGTACCCGAGAATTGATCCATTCGTCACCAGTCTTGGAGTTCTTCAAATGACAACCTATACACTTTGGTGCTCATTGTGTAATATGCTAATGGGTCATTGTTTGCTTGGGTGTAGCCATTTTTGGTGAGGTTCAGGGAGTTTTCTATATATAGGTATCTTGCATGACCGATAACTTATGCATTGCTCAACGGAATTCGGAAAACTTTGTCTTCAAGTTGTATTACGCATTCCAAACTTGAACATGAGACCAAAAAATTATGGAATAAAGGTCTGGAACAAGATTGTTAAAGCATTACAAGTGCTATGTTGCATGTGAAGCATGCATCCTGAAGACTATAAGATATAGCAATTTATTCAAAAACATCAAAATTTTGTTCTGTCTATACATGCAACCAAGTAATCATTCAAAAGTACACTACGTGAGCTTCTCCTCAACCCAAGGACACATCTAAATGAGAACATTAGGCATGGATTAACGGGCCTCCAATGTTGTGCTAAAGTGATGCATACCCATTTGAGGGCATGCTCCATAACTTTTTTTTGATTTGTTGAAAACCAAAACGGATTGAAAATTTGGAATCTAAACTAGTGGGACTACTACATGATGGTCTTAAAATATTGATAGTTGTGGTATTGGTATCTAGATTCACCCTAAAATGGAAGAAGTTGAAAATGTGCAATTTGTGCATGTGCAAAGATCTTTTAATAAATCCAACACTATTTACAATTTTGAAATGTTTCTTTTTCCATGCACTTGCTTGCTATATGGCTCATAACCATGCCAAAGGTCATTGCATTTTATAATATACAGTATCAAACCCGATAGCATGTCCTGTGGGCTATTTATGTTTTGAAGCATTTTAGGCTACATTGCACTTGTTTGGGATATCCAATTCTGCTAATGCATATCACCAGAGGGAGGAAAACTGGCGGTTGAAAATTTTGCTACTCCCATAAATTTTGAATTTTCACACCTCCCGCCCATCAAATCTTAGAAGATTAAGTACCTACAACCTGCCCCAACTCTGCAAATGCCTTGCAACCCACACGCACCTCGACGTGACCTTGCACAATTGGCATTGTCTTCTTTTGGGTAAGTTGTTTTCTATTATTTGCTTGCCTCACCAACTAGCTTCTCTAAGTCTATTCTGGACTGATCGTGGCCATGGCATCAATGATAACATGTAGCTCGCCATGGCTTGCAAGAAAAACAGACAGAGACTGCGAGACAGGAAAGCTAAAAAGCTTGGTCAAGGCACGAGGAACAGATTGCGGGTCGAGGAAAGAAATGGCACGGTATCGAAACAGCAACGGATGACACTTTTGCAACATTTGCGAAGGGAGAAACAATGAGAAGAAAGAAGACTCCTTGCAGAGCAGCAGTAGGAAGTGGTTTGCAGATGCACGCATTTGATCATTGCCATCGAAGCAAAGAACACAAGCTGTGGCATCACGATTGGTGGGAGCATTTGAGGCAGTAACTTCAGGCCATTTAGGTAAATAACAGTCTCGAGTCTTCACAAGCTTTAGCCTGCACCCTAAAGTTTGTAGAGTAGCAACCTTACCAACACCTCGAGAGATGCATGCCCAAGAGGCGATGCTCTCTAACCTGAGAAATGGCCTACAAAAAGTGAAAGAGGTACACAGCTTAGATCAACTAGCTACAAAGAGGGCGACATTAGCTATGTTGGTGTCCCTTGAAACAAAGGAGAAACGGCTTAGGTGCATAATGTCGAAGATGTTGTCAATCAGAAGGACCAACATGGCTCTAGTGGTGGTTGAATGTAGAGCAGAAGCAATGCACGATCATCCTGATCCAAGAAGTATATGGGTTTCAACCGAACACAAGAAAAGAAGAGACAGCCTAAGTGCAAAAGTCATTGCTACAGTGGCAATGTTTTGGCATGAAAATACAAGACTTTCTCCAAAAAAAAAGGACATCTGTGAAAGGTGAACGCAACACAAGGTGTTTGAGAAGCACATCATACACATAATTGATACAACGTAGGTCAGTGGTGCCTAAACCAACCCGGTCGTTGTTTGTGATTGAGTTTTGGGATAGTTTACTTGTTTCATTTCTTAAACCAGGCTTGGACTAAATGTGATTGTCCTAAACTAGACCCAATGGCTGGAACATCGTGTAACCATAGGCTGGTTCAACTCAATCACTAGTTATGTGATTGTCATGAACCAGCGTGGTTGAATAGACATTAGTTGTTGTCCAATCTGGTGGTGTGGTTGAGCATGAATTAACAACAATATATTTTGCAACAAAATAGCAGTATATTGTTATTTTACTAAACCAGCCCGGTGGTTGGAACAACATGCAACCATGGTTAGTTTAGCTCAATCACCAGTTATGTGATTGTCCTGAACCAGCGTGGTTGAACAGACATTAGTTGTTGACCAGCCTGGTGGCATGGTTGAGAAGAACTTAATAGCAATATATTTTGCATCAAAAAAGCAATATATTGTTATTTTACTAAACCAGCCTACCTAGTGGTTGGAACATCATGCAATTGTGGTTGCTTCAACTCAATCACCAGTAGTTAAATTTGTTAAATTTAATTTCCTGCTATTCGGGTCATCTACCACTATTTCTAGACTGGGATCGCTTGGACTTAATGTGATTGTCCTAAACCAGCTCGGTCCTGGTTCAAGACAAACAACAGTTATTATTGATTGAAATTGTGAAATTCAGAAATAAAAAGCAATATATTATTATTTTCTAATTGTAAAATGTTATTTTCTAATCGTGAAATTTAGAAATGAAAAGCAATATACTTGTTATTGTCTAATATGTGAAGTTGAGATCATCAAGGTAAACCAGCCCGGTGGTTGAAATGGAGACGGTGTCCTAAACCATCTGAGTAGTTGAAATTGTGGCTGTCCAAAATGTGTCCTAAACCAACCCAGTGGCTGACTATCCTAAATGTGTCCTAAACCAGCTCGGTGATTGAAATTGTGACTATCCTAAACCAGCACGGTAGTTGAAATTGTGACTATCCTAAACCATCACGGTGGTTGAAATTTGTTTTGCTTCATTATATACTCTGCATTTTTGTGCGTACTGTGTTTTGTCTTATTTTAGTAGTGCAAAAAGGGGGCTCATCATACTGTTGTTCCATTTAAAAGAGGGCTCACTGTTCTGATGTTCTCGCATGTTGGTTCAATAGATAGAGTTGTATCTCAAGTTTATGGATCAGAATCCTGACATTTCAATTGGGCAGAGGAGCTTTGAGCATTGTAAGCCTTGGTATGTCAGGAAACTTAAAGACAAGAATGTTTGTTGTTGCAAAACACACACAGACTTTGACCTGGCCTGGCAAGCTATGAATGACTTGAGATTTGGTCGTGTTGGAGCATTGCTCCATGGGGATCGATGCCCATGTCTCCTTGATGAATACACAGTCTGTAGGCCACATGGATCCTCATCATGTGTTGCAAGGGAGGGCAGGTTTTATAGCCTAAGGTCTTTGTGGGAGCCAGTGCTTTGTCCAAAGGGAGACCGTGAGTGGCACTGCATTGAATGCATTCATGACACATGCAAGCATTGCAGTCTGAAGTTGAAGAAGAAGACATTTCATGTCTGTCCAAATAAAATGAGGGAAGACAACCATGTTGCTCTAAAATGGAGGAGATTTGAAAATGTCAATGTTGAAGGATCCGATAAAAAGAGATGGCTACTATTGTATAAGAGTACTCAACCAAGAGAGCTTATAGGTCACGTGGTTCAATCCATCCCAAAATATGTGCTTCACAATTTCACGGCCAGCTAGCAGGATAAGCAGTTCAGGACGTGCCTTGCCAATTTTCCCAATGACGCTATTGTCTCTGTCATAGATTTATTCATTTCAATAACAAGATAAGAGACAAAGTGCTCATTGGTACAAAGAGACAAAGTGCTCATTGGTACAATAAGTAGATACCAATTCTTGATGCATTTTCACCTACAGTCATTTGCTTGATTCTTCTACAAATGATGCCAATCTACTTGCTGACTCATATGAGTCCAAGTCAGTGCAACGTACATACCATTTCTACATTTTAGATGATATGGAACATGACACCTTCCTTATTTGTGCAGCATGCTTTTCTACTACATTGAAAAGGGCTAAAAAGGAAAATCCCCATGCATAAAAAATTAAACAACATTGGGTGTGGTCTGATGGTGCTGCCTCTCAATTTAAATCAGTCCATGGATTCTACTTTGTCTCAAGGTTCAAATCCTTGACCGGCGGTCTAGACATGATGTGGAATTTCTTTGGGTCTAGCCATGGCAAGGGTGAACATGATGGATGTGGGGCTATTATTAAGCAAGCTTTGCTTAAATACCAATTAACATGCCCTCAAGAAAAACTCAATGATGCCCATGATGCTTTAACATGGCTTACAACCAACCTCTCCACATGCGTGCATTCAACATACAATAAACAAAGCCTTAAGAATAGTGTAGTATGCAGAGTGTTCCATGAAGTGAAAGTGGATGAAGTGCAAAGGAGAAGCTAGCACAATTGTGAGAAATTAAAGGAGTTCGTGGTCTGCACAACATATGGGGCTTTTCAAACAACCAACTGATTAAAACAAGAAAACTTTCTTGTTTCTACAATGCGTTCATCATAGGGGATCATGAGTGATGATTGTGAGAATTATTTTTAACTCTCAGATTTCAACCACCGGGCTACTTGACACATTTAAGTATTAACATGGAAGTAGGTTGACACAAAATCAAGAATTACAAGCACCACAGATCATGGATCATGGCAGTTTGAGAAAGTCCACAAGTCTAAGAAATGCATGCAAGATTTTTTACTTTTTCAAAAATACGATGTCACGAACCGGTTGGAGGATTCACATGCGTGAAAGAATGATGTGTAATGTGAAAAGCATTGGCCCTCCAAATGGGGTGGAAGGAGTGCCCATGTGAGTGTATTTTTGCTATTGCCAACCAGAATGCTCCTGTAATCCACATACCACATATGAATGCATAATGGCTCATGCATACACTCCATGCATACGAGACATCACAACCTCTCTTGGGATCCATCCCTTGGGCATACCCCATTATTCTACCCTTATCCTACGACACTTTATGCCTACCATTTATTAATGCACACCCATGCATTCCTACCATTTATTAATGCACACCCATGCATTCCTACCCATTCCTATCCTAGGACCTACATGTGTGAGTGCTCCATTTATATTAATCAATTAACATATCCCAATACATTATCCATATGGCATTTAGCCATTTAAACCTACCTAGCCTACCTTCTAATTATTACATTTGATCATTCCAGCCTAATAAATTCTAGGCCTAAAAATCATTTAGTGACATACGATGACATTTTGCAGCTCAAGGAAATTCCAAACTCCCAACTATCTTATCAACGTCTCTATAGCAAGCATCTCCCAACTTTTTAAGCCAGTCTAATGAACTATGGTAGACGTCATTACACACTCGAACCACTAATTGCTTGCTTGCCTCTGATGAAGTGCTCTCTAACATCAATGTGCTTTGTCCTGGAGTGATAACTAGATTCTTGGCCAATGCTTGAGCCGATTGATTATCATCACAGTATATTGTTGTTGGCTTTGACTCATCAAAGTAATCTATTTCTGATAATAGTCTTGAGCCATATAGCCTCACATGCACCTGTAGTGAGTGCTCTATATTCTGCTTTGAAACAGTTGGTTGTTTGTTTGACAACCATGATATAGCACCTTGACCAAGGAAAAATGCATATCCCTGTGTCGATCTCATGGTCTCATGATCTCTGGCATAGTCACTGTCACAATATCCATTGCAACCGTGGATGACTTCCTCTGTATTCTATTCCAAACTATCTTGTACCTTTGATGTATCTCAAGACTCTTTTGGTTGCATTCTAGTGAGACTGTTTTGGATTTGCCATAAACTATGCAAGTGAGCTTACTGCATAACAAATATCTGGCCGTGTGATAGTCAGATGTATAAGAGATCCGATGAGTTGCCTGTAGAATCTATCATTGACTATAGGCTTTTCTGAATCTTTTGTAAGTTTCAAACTCTGTTCCATGGGAGTGGCTACAATCTTGCAATCTGCCATATGAAACTTCTTTAGGAGACTATCAACATACTTGAGCTGACTCATGAAGATGCTGTCTGAATCTCTCTTGAACTCAATTCCAAGACAATAGTGCATAAGTCCAAGATCTTTCATGTCGAACTCTATAGATAAGTCTTGTTTTAGCTTTTTTTATGAAGCTTTCCTTGCTTCCGGTCATAATTAGATCATCTACGTACAAAAGTGCAATAGTAATGTCTTCCCCTTGAACTTTGTAGTAGAGAGTATGATCTGCATTGGATATCCTGAGATCTAGCAAGCTCTTGAAATTGACATGACCATATCTCTTGTGCCATTTTGCGGATAGTGGCATCTGTTGCAGTTGAGCTGACATGGCATGCTGATTTGGAACTATAGCTAGCATTCTGTACAAGCATCCTTCCTTGACACCTTTTCCTACTAAGCTGAAATCTTTTGGATTTATCTCTGATAGTGCATTCATCTCCGTCAAAGATGACTCTGTAGTTGTGTTCCATCATTTGACCTACTGAAAAGAGGTTCTTGCTGAGCTTTGGAACATAGAGTACATCTTTCACCAATCCTTTTGTACTGGTGATTGTTCATAGGGATAACACTTGTCCCTTGAACTGGATTCGATGTATTATCTGCTGTGTAGATGACATTTTTCTGTCCTTCTAATGGTTTCATCTCTGTGAACCATTCCTGATGATTTGTCATGTGAGATGATGCACCGTTGTCGATATACCAAGGATCCTGTTTTGCTTGGTAGACTTTAGCTGTGAAATTCTCTTTTGGATTGCAATCCATGTCTAGATACACTGTATCAGTTTGCTTCATTTCCTCGTTTGCAAGAAACATATTCCCATGTTCATTTGCAAAATGACTGTGACTAGAATGTCCACCACGATAATTTTGTCTTCTGTGAAAATTCCCTCGATTGCTATTGGATTGACCACCTTAGTCATACTGCTTCTTGCGGCAATCTCTTTCATAGTGTCCAAACTTATGACAGTAGTTGCACTATATGTTTGACACATTGGTGGATGCATTCCCTCGTCCTTGGAATCTTCCTCGGTTGGAATGATTTCCTCTTTGCTGATTTTGATGTTGCTGAGGATGATGCTGATGCTGATGCTAACCACTTCGTTGGAATGATCTACCTCTGCCTCTTTCTTTGCCTCAGCTTATGTCTGAAGCTGTAACTGCCTGATCATTAGAACAACCTTTGCATGCTTGAATGACCTGAGTCTTGAGTTCTTCACCAAGTAAAAATGACTGAAGTTCTTCCAGTGTCAAAATTTGCCATTGGATGGCAATACTCTGGACTAGATTCTCATATCCCTCTCCTAGTCCATTTAGGATAACTTGAACCATTTCTGCTAGATTCATCGTCTCTCTTACTCTACTGCTGTGAGTTGATTGTTGTAGTCTTTGATCCGAAGTACATAAGCATGATCGGTTTCACTGCTGTTGTGGAAACTCTGGTTGATTTGGTTTCTCAGTGTGAGAATCCTAGAAGTGTTCTTGGATTCATAGAGAGCTGCGAACATATCCCATGCTTCTTTTCATATCTTGACGGTGTTGAGTTGTCCTAGCATGACATCTTGCACATTTTCTTGATCATATGATATCTGTACTTATCTTTCTTATCCCATTCTTCCTGTTCTCGGGAAATGGCAGGATTAGCTACAGGTGTAGAAACTGTTTGTGTAGTTGGAGATCCCACTGTAGATCTCGCTGTTGGTGCTGTGACAACAGGTGGAGTAGAGCTACTTCTGGCTAGATCGTCCAATGGTCTAGGTGTAGATCCATCAACTTACTCCCATTTGTCCTAAAGTACTAGAATGGTCTCCATTCAGTATTTCCATGTGCCATAATTGGAGTTGGCTAACTTAGCAGATGCCTCTAGATTGAGGTTGCTAGTCATAGACATGGTGCAAGAAATGTACTTAAAGTGTCTGTGAAATCACTATCTGAATCAATTGCAAAACACTGACTGTGGCAAGTGAAATCTGAACTATCGCGGCGGTGAAGGTAGAACTACGATATATAAAATCCAATCTGAATTACAAGGCTTGTGGCAAATGATGCTGGGAATAGCCAAGAGGTTTACAAGGCTGAAACAATGTGCACAATGCTATAAAATAGTTGAATAGGCTTTACAATGATGGCATGTGTGTGTGAAATAAAATCATGTGTTATCTGCCCACTGATCAATCGGTAATGCCTTTGAACACTCTAAAGTCTACTCATTAAACTGATGAACATCAGGTTTCAAGTAATGTGATGATGTGAAACTGTATGTGAGCGTATGCACTAACTCCAAGTAGGAACTAGTCAAGAATTTCAAGCATGGCTTAGATTGGCAACTTGGGGAGATTCAAAGCATCCCCTCTATGGCGATCTAGTTTACTCTGATCTAGATCTATACCAACCATCAAGCGATGAAAGAACAACAAATAATTTATTTTCTTTGGTTCTTTTTATGTGTCGGGTCAGATGCATCGATGTAGAGGTTGATGCACGTGTAGGAAGTGGATTTGTTGGGCAAACCTCAAAAGTGAGTGATACTTGCACCAAAATATGCGTGTGATGTGATGAGCACGTAGAGCACAAAAAATTGATCGATTTTTCTTTTTGGAGTGCCCTCAAATTCTTCCTGGATCAAGAGATACGACTTGATCTAGGAGGAGGGGCAAAAGGAGTGCAAATGTGCTCAATGATGATGTGGCAGTCAAAGGGTCACATGCAGTGACTGTGCCTATGGAGCCTTGTGCTGAGGTGGCAAGAGTGGTCACATGAAGTGCATGTGGAGCACTGTGTGTGGTTGCAGAGGGTCAAAGCCACATGGCACTAACGAGGTGGTAGTTGATTGGACTTTGACTTTGACTTTGACTACCATGGTGGAATGTTGATGTGGCACCTGTGATTGGACCTGCCTATGTGGCAATGATGATGATGTGGTAAGTGGATATGGTCCATCTAGGTAGCTAATGTGGCAACTGACGTGGATGACACATGTTAGGATAAGTTGATGATGTGGCACTTGTGAGGCCACTGCTGGCATGGTAGGGCGTGATGTCGCCTTGCCTACATGGTACTATGGATAAGGCTGCCACATGGCAGTGTCTTGACCTAGCCTCAAGGTGTAGATAGGGCAGGGCTTAGGATAAGGCTGGTGTAATACCACGTGTCGATTGGAGAGGCACCAAAATCAAAAAGATTCTGCCAAAATCCTTGGAGATTCTGACTAAATGTCTGTTGTGGGCATTCTATGGCACTGTGGAGGAGCTGCGTTGATCGTTTGGAGTCCATTGAAGGGTATTGGAGCTAGGATCTTTGTGGCGAGGTTAGGGCATCACTTTAGATTGGAGATCTTGGAGGCTAATTGTCGATGAAGCTGCTGGTGCAAAAGAGCCATCAGAGAACTAGGCTGTGGAGGTGGCTATGTTGCACATTTTGCAGGTCACGGGAGTCTCTTCTTGCCTTCTGCCATTTGTGGAGACTCGTAGAGTCCTGGTTGCATAGCTTTAGTTGCAGATCCAAGCTTGGTCGGTTGGCATTCACGTAGGGTCTCGGGAGCCTTTGTTGAAGAAGCGAGCCGGACTGTGGTTGGCTGTAGAAAGGTTTCCTTGATGTTGGTTACGGAGCGCTCAGGTCGGCTGGAGCCTCGTTGCTGTAGCCACATCGTGTAGGAGCCACAGTTAGAAGTTCATTGAAGGACTATTGGAGCCTCCAAGTTTGCTGGCCTTTGAGAAGGGCTTAAGGCAATGGGGCTACATTGTTGCATGCAGCCCGTGTGCAGACATTGCAGAGTTGCTTGTAGGTAGAGGCCAAGACTAGTTGGGGCTATTGGAGCAGACATTGTATAGAGAATTGCAAAGGCAGCCGCTGTCGTAGGACCACAGATGGAGAAGCCATCGGCAGGGGCTGGAGTCTCCAGTCTTGCAGAGGGCGTTGCTTAAGCTTTGTCGAAGGAGCTCATTAATGGAGCCATGGAGCGAGACCTGTTAAGAAGCTCTTGGACATCGATGGATTTTGAGCTTACCTTGGAGGGGAGCCAACCGAGAACTTTGTCTGAATCTTTAATGAGTTGTAGAGTAGGCTATGTCTACTATTGCTGCAAGTTGGCCGAGTTGCCATGAGATTTGATTGCCTACTTGTTGTAGAGAGCTGGAGCTGGGAGCTCTTGGAGTTTGCTTTTGCTGAAGGTGCGCCTTTGGAGTTGCCTGTTGATAAGGCGTTGCAGGAGCCTTTAGAGCTGCTTGGTTGGAGGAGCCACTTATGCATTGCTCGGAGCTATTGGAGGAGTTGTGTCACTGCGGCTTTCGTATAGGCTCGTTGGAGCCACTGTCTCTTGGTTTGGTTGATTGGAGAGGCTATGCCATCGAGAGGCTATGCTACTTCAGTCATTGGAGAGGCATAGCTTTGAAAGGCCCTTTGGTTGATGAAGCTTTGTAGGCTTTGGCTTTGCAAAGTTGCTGTAGAAGGAGCTCGAAGCTGTCAAAGAATCCCTTGAAGGTGGGGTGGCCTCTCTCTCTCAATGAGCTCACACTCAAAGAACACTCTCTTTTAGAAGATTTCTCTCATGAAATAGTCTCGAAAGAACTCTTTCTCTCACTCAAAGAAAGAATAGTGGATGGAAATTTTCTCTCAATGCAATGGAAGGAATCAATGGACGGAAATCTTCTCTCAATGGATGGAATTTTCTTCTTAAGATGGATAGAATTCTCTCTACGGAAGTGAAGGGAAGGAACTCATGTGATCACTCAAGAGAACTCTCAGACTCTCAATCACTCTCACTCTCTCAAGAATTGCAATGCCTTAGCAGAAGGCAAGGGAGCTCTGATACCATGACAAAATATGAAGCTTGGAGAGGAGAAGAGTGGAGATGAGGAGAGAGGGCACATCTAGAGAGCACACCACAAATGACTAACTGTACACTAGATTTAGTTGAAAATGTAGAATATATACAAACCCATTTAGGGTTAGCATTAGGGCATCTAACCCTTTCCTTTATAGCACTCTATTGGGTTAGTGCTATGCACTTTGGTGCAGGTGGACGGTTGGCGTTTGAGGCAACCGTGGTAAGTCTACTTCTTCTCATTTAATGTATTGTTCTATTTTTTTTACTACATATTGCATGCACTCTATCTAACTCTTGTAAATTGGGCCCACAACAAATTGCAATGGGTTACTGTTAGATATCAATGCTCCACTCTCGTGTAACTATGCGGGAACCAGCTAACTCTACTTGTAAGCCCCCCATATGAGGAGAAGGCATTAAACTTCCAACAGTGTTTTGAAAAAACAACCCCCTACTATGGGTGCTATAACTTGGTCCACCATGGCTGCTCTCTACATCCTTCCTGGTCTGAAGAGCTACGTCATTTTCTTCTCCACCTTGGCTACTCTCTGCCCCATCCTTTCTGGCCTTGAAGCTCTCTCGTAGATCTTGCATCACCGCTCTAGTTTCTGCATTCTCCCTTTTCAGTGCCTCCATCATCTTGTCTTTTTCAATGCTCAATGCATTATGCATGTTGCAGAGCCATCTGTAAAGACCCTCCTTCTCGGCTCTCCGATCTTCAAGCTCCTTTCGCAGCATTGATAGCTCCTTGTCCATGATGTCCCCATCACTTCTAACTTCTTCAAGCCTATCTTGGAGCTCCTTGATGCATTTCTTTGCTTCTTCTCTTCTATGCCTTTCTATGTCAACCATTTTTGGAGTGGCCTTAGCTTTCTCTCATGCTTAAAAGGCCCTTGCTTCTGCCTCCTCTACCTTGGCTTCTACACCCTCCCTGAGAATTTTCTCAAGTTACGCTGCCTTTGCTGCATCAGTGGCTTTCTCTTGTAGAAAAGTCATCTTCTGATCGTATTGCTAAACAATCCCTTTGAGGGTAGATGTCACCGGGTGCATTGCAACTCCATCGGACTAAGATGAAAATTGGTATTTTCCATCCATGCAATTCTTCAGGTTGGCTATCATGCTCTTGGAGATTGTCCTTGAGAAAGATACATCACGTCCTTTCATTTGCTCTACCGTTGCTTAAACCTGCCAGAACTTCACGGTTCCTCTCGTATCAGGAAAGAAGTGCATATTCTTCTTCAGCACATCTTGGAGGTCTGTTGGCAAGCTAGAAAGCTTGACTCCACCATCTTTACTAATTTGAGCATTGTGGTATACATCTAAAATATCTTGTCTCTTCCACTGCTTCTCAAAGAAGTGTGCTTGCAAATTGCCTCCAGGAATGCCTAGCATATTTTCAATCACACTTTCAGTGATGGTAATCTTCTGACCTTGACAGACTATTTGTCCCTCCTTCATGTTCACCTCCTATGCCAACGTAGTGAATTTGATGACAGCATCCAATTGGGCTTTTGAAGAGCGAGTGAGGAGCTCCCATATGTCATGATTTTAAGATCAGGGGAGGAGAGGCTCTCACACTGTGCTGTAGAGGGGGAGGAAAGATTGTGTGAGGAGCTCCCGGACTATGCCGGATCCATTACGAGAGGAGATAGAAGTTGCAAGAAGAGTGCAAGGGAGATAGAAATAGTCAAGAGGGATAGAAGATGAAACAATGAAGGAAATGGAATAGTGGAGGCTTAAGTTTGTAGTCTGAGTGCAAGGGAGAAAGAAACGGTTGAGAGGGATAAAAGGAAAAACAGTGGAGGGAGTGGAATAGCCGAGGCTTAAGTTTGTAGCCTGACTACAAGGAACTATCAAGGTGAGAGCCACTGTCGTGGTTGGCCCGAATTTTGATTAATTCAAGGTGGCAGTATTGCCTTACATGATAATGAGTAATCAGAGGTGGTGGCGTCTAAGATTGCCAGCCATGTCTGTGGTGGCCGCTAAGATTCCAACAGGTTGGGAGTTGATTACCAACCACCACAATGGACCGCAATCACTCACCTACCAATTACCACCACTAGGCTTGCATGCATGATTACTAATCACTAGCCTTCCATGCTCAGTAGAGTACTAGAGTGCATGGTAATGAGTGATTAGAGGTGATTAGGCTTCATGATTTACTTTTGTGGTAAATATTGCCTGATGGTAGTGGTTCTCATCAGCCATGCCTATGGTGGCTAAGATGCCACCAGGCTACTGGCAATTAATTACCAGCCACCGCTGTGGCCTGCATTTACTCACTTGCCAGCTATCACCACCGAGCTTGCATGCACGAATACTACGAGTGTAGTAAATTACCAATCAACAGGCTTGCATGCTCAGTAGAGTACTAGAGTGCATGGTAATGAGTGATTAGAGGTGATTAGGCTTCATGATTTACTTTTGTGGGGGTAACGGCTGCCCGACGGTGGTGGCTCTCATCAGCCACGTCTATGGTGGCTAAGATGCCACTGGGCTAGCATTTAATTACCAACCACCACAGTGGCCTGCTCATGTGCCAGTTACCACCACCGGGCTTGCATGCATGATTATCATGAGTGCAGTAAATTACCAATCACCAAGCTTGCATGCTCAGTAGAGTACTAGAGTGCATGGTAATGAGTGATTAGAGGGGATTAGGCTTCATGATTTACTTTTGTGATAATTACTACCTGGTGGTGGCTCCTCTCATCAGCCACGTCTATCATGGCTAAGAATTCACTAGGCTGGTAGTTAATTACCAGCCACCGTAGTGGCTTGCTCACTTGCCAATTACCACCACCTGGCGTCTTCTTCATGATTACCATCCCGTTTGGGCTGGCACCTAAGACCCCACCACGGTGTCCTGCAATTCATATGGATGGAACCTCGAGCCTCCAAGCCTCCAGCCACCATGATGGCTCAAACTTTTTTTATCTTTAAGATCCATGGCATTTGGCATTTTACTATGTTGCTCTCATCCGCCCCCGCTTTGCTACTTTGCTCCACACGCTTTGCTACTTTACTCCACACACCCTCCTCTAGCTCTTTTTCACCCCTGCTCTACTTTGCTCCACGCTCCCTCCCAACTCTCATCACTCATCTTTTGAGCAACTTTTCTTTTTCAAATAAGATCTTGCTTTTAGATTTCATCCAACAAGATGCCTTGTTTTTCAACCCTTAAAACTTTGCACCTATCTTTTTCATATATGTACTAGAAAACTTGTGAAACAAGCTTTATATATTTCAAATCTCTGTTCATATAGAGTGTTGTAAAATCCAACGGTGGTGGTTGCTAAAATGGTGGTTGATAGAATAAAACGTTTTTTGCATGATGGCCTACATCCTAGTCAATATGGCTTCATACCTCGCAAACACATCACGGATAATATTGCCAATGCCTATCTTGGGATACGATATGCAAGGTATACTCAGTAGGATGTACTTTTGCTGCAAATAGACATTGCCAAAGCTTTTGATACTGTACAATGGGACTTTATCTACATACCATGCAATCTTTGGGCTTTGGGAATAGAATACAGAATATTATTTTCTTAAGCTTAGCAAGCACCCATTGCGTTTTCTGGCGGACTTTCCACACCCACTTAAATACAGTAGCCATTGGCACATTTTCTAGCAAACTTTGAAAACCAAAATTTAGTGAAATAACCAAACACTAGATAAGCTTATAAAAATACCTTCTATAAGTAACCAAGTAATTACACTTTGGTCAACACCACATAGTTTTGAACCAAAGTCCTAAGTATATCAAGATGACTTGTTCTCTTGGAGAGATGGTGTATGTGTACACCTTCTTGGTGTAAAAATACGTCATTTAAGTGTAGTCCTTTTTCAATTTAATTGGATGCCTGCTTATTTCAACCAGCTTTATGATAAAGGGGGGGCTTATTTCAACCAACTTTATGATAAAGGGGTGGCTTGTCCCCGTACTACTGCCGACAAGGGAATCTGAGTGGAAGCAAAAAATGCATGTAAAGGAGAGCTTTTTATTATATATGTAAATTATAAAATTTCATATATATTATAAGATTGTCCAAAAAAATAACCCCCAAAATTCAAAAAATTTCAAGTTTTAATTTTTGTTAAAAAATTCCCAAATTTTTTATTTTATTAATAAAAATTTCCCCAAAAAAGTTTATATATTTTCAAAAATTAATATAAGTTTTGCAAATTGAAAAATCTACCCAAAAAAGAGCAAAACATTAATATATATTATAAAAAATTTCCAAAAAATAATCCCAAAAATTCAAAATTTTCCAAAGTTTTTACTTTTTAAAAACATTTCCCAAATTTTTATTTTTTTATAAAAATTTCTCAAAAAAGAACTTTCCCCAAAAACATCGACATATTTTCAAAAA